>NW_026561751.1:0-41827 GCF_028858705.1 Grus americana | reverse complement strand
GAGGAGAGTATGATGATGAGGATGAGGAGAGAGGAGGAGGCGGCGTCTGGCGCCATTGGAGGCAAGAAGAGGCAAGATGAGGAGCAGGAAGATGAGGAGGTAACAGAAGGATTAGTTGGGGAAGGGACGGGAAGAGCAGAGGAGCTTGAGCAGGAGGTGGAGGAGGCGTGTACGGGAGTGAAGAAGAAGAGAGAGGAGGCAAGAGGAAGACATAGTTTGCAGAGGAGGAGCAGGAGGAGGAGGCAAGAAGAGGCCAAAGGAGGCAGAGGAGCAGAGGCCAGAATGGCCATGACTAGGCAAGAGGAAGAGGAGGAGGAGATGAAGGGAAGAGGATGGAAGAGAAGGCAAGAGGAGGCAGAGGAAGAGGATGAGGAAGCAGCAGGAGGCAAGCGAAGGAGGAGAGAAGAGGAGGCAAGAGGAGGAGGCAGCGATGGGAGGCAGAAGGAGGAAGAGGCAAGAGGCAAGAGGAGGAGGAGGAGGAGGAGGAGGAAGAGGCCGAAGGAGAAGGAGGCGGCAAGAGGTGAGAAGAGGAAGAGAAGGAGGAAGAAAAAAGGAGGTAAGTGGCAGAGGGGTGACAAGTAAACAAGAGGAGGCAGAGGAAGAGGAGGCAGCAGGAGGCAAGAGCAGAAGAGTGGAGCAAGTGGAGGAGGAGGAGGAGGAGGCGGCCAGCAAAGGTCAGAGGAGGCCCGAGAGGGAGGAAGATGCTTTTGCCTTTTGCCACTTGTTGCCTGCTGTTGCCTCCAGTCTCCTCCTCCCTCATCAGGCTGTTTGCTCTTTCAGCCCTTGACTGCACCTCCTCCTCCTCTTCCTACCTCTTTTGGAGTTAGATCCTCTTTCTTCCCTGGTGCGTCTTAGGGCATCCTGTGTCCTCTTCCTCTTTTTCTTCTTCTTGCCTCCATTTGCCTCCTCCTCCTCTGCTTCCTCCACTAGCCTGCTGTGTCCTCCCGGGCCTCCTCTTTTTCTTCAGATGATTGCCTCCTCTGGCCTCCTCGGCCTAATCTTGCCGCCTCCTCCTTCTTTTCCTGATGCCTCCTTTTGCCTCCTGCTGCTTGACTTTGGGTGACCTGCTGTGGCCTCCTCTGGCCTCCTCTTTTTCTTCTGCCTCTTGCCTCTTCTTACCTCCTTCTCCTGCTTCTGCTTGGACACTTCTTCTGGCCTCTTGCTTCACTCTCTTGCCTCCTCCTCCCGTTGCCGCATCTGCCCTTTCCCTTCTCTTCCTCCGCAGCCTCCTCTAGCCTCCTCTTCCCTTCTGCCTGCTCCTGTGGCCTACTTGTGCTCTTCCTCTTGCCTCTTGTGGCCTCCTCCAGCATCCTCTTGCCTCCTCCTCTTTTGCTTTCTCTTGCCTCCAGTTGCCTCCTGCTGCTTGGTCTCTCTCCACCTTTTTCTCAATTTCTTGCCTCCTTTTGCTGCCGCCTCCTCCTCCTCCTCCGCCTCCTCCTCTGCCTCCTGGGGACTCCTTTGGCCTCCTCCTAGGCCTGTTGCGCTTATCTCCATTTGTCTCCTCCTCCTCCTTTGCCTCCTGTGTCCTGCTCTGGCCTTCTCTTGCCTTCACATCTCCCCCTCTCTCTGGCCTCCTCTTGCCTCATCCACTTCCTCTAGCCTACTCGCCCGACTCTTGCCTACTCTGCCCTCATGCTCCCTCTTCCTCCTCCTCCTTCTCTTGCCGCCTCTGCCCTCCTCTCCCCCCTGTCTTTTTGCTCCACCTTGTAGGCCTCCTCTCCTACAGTCTTGCCTTCTGCCGCCCCCTCTCTCCTCCACTTGCTCATCCTCCAGCTAGCTTGTCTGCCTTCTTTCTCCTCCTCCTCCTCCTCCTCCTCTTTTGGCTGCCTGCTCTTGACCCTTCTTGTGTCGTCCTCCTCCTCCTTCCCCTCTTCCTCTTTCCTCCTCTTGCCTCTTGTTACTACATCTTGCTTCCTCTTGACTCCTCCTCCTCCTTGTATTCCCTTGTCCTCCAGGAGACAACAGAGGCAAGAGGACTAGGAGGCAACAGCAGGCAATGAAATGCAACAGAAGGCAGGAGGAGGAGGAGGAGGAGAGGAGAGGAGAGTATGATGATGAGGATGAGAGGCGGAGGAGGAGGCGGCGTCTGGCGCCATTGGAGGCAAGAAGAGGCAAGATGAGGAGCAGGAAGATGAGGAGGTAACAGAAGGATTAGTTGGGGAAGGGACGGGAAGAGCAGAGGAGCTTGAGCAGGAGGTGGAGGAGGCGTGTACGGGAGTGAAGAAGAGAGAGAGGAGGCAAGAGGAAGACATAGTTGCAGAGGAGGAGCAGGAGGAGGAGGCAAGAAGAGGCCAAAGGAGGCAGAGGAGCAGGAGGCCAGAATGGCCATGACTAGGCAAGAGGAAGAGGAGGAGGAGATGAAGGGAAGAGGATGGAAGAGAAGGCAAGAGGAGGCAGAGGAAAGAGGATGAGGAAGCAGCAGGAGGCAAGCGAAGGAGGAGAGAAGAGGAGGCAAGAGGAGGAGGCAGCGATGGAGGCAGAAGGAGGAAGAGGCAAGAGGCAAGAGGAGGAGGAGGAGCAGGAGGAGGAAGAGGCCGAAGGAGAAGGAGGCGGCAAGAGGTGAGAAGAGGAAGAGGAGAAGGAGGAAGAAAAAAGGAGGTAAGTGGCAGAGGGGTGACAAGTAAACAAGAGGAGGCAGAGGAAGAGGAGGCAGCAGGAGGCAAGAGCAGAAGAGTGGAGCAAGTGGAGGAGGAGGAGGGGAGGCGGCCAGCAAAAGTCAGAGGAGGCCCGAGAGGGAGGAAGATGCTTTTGCCTTTTGCCACTTGTTGCCTGCTGTTGCCTCCAGTCTCCTCCTCCCTCATCAGGCTGTTTGCTCTTTCAGCCCTTGACTGCACCTCCTCCTCCTGCTCCTCCTCTTCCTACCGCTTTGGAGTTAGATCCTCTTTCGTCCTGGTGCGTCTTAGGGCATCCTGTGTTCTCTTATTCTTTTTCTTCTTCTTGCCTCCATTTGCCTCCTCCTCCTCTGCTTCCTCCACTAGCCTGCTGTGTCCTCCCGGGGCCTCCTCTTTTCTTCAGATGATTGCCTCCTCTGGCCTCCTCGGGCCTAATCTTGCCTCCTCCTCCTTCTTTTCCTGATGCCTCCTTTTGCCTCCTGCTGCTTGACTTTGGTGACCTGCTGTGGCCTCCTCTGGCCTCCTCTTTTTCTTCTGCCTCTTGCCTCTTCTTACCTCCTTCTCCTGCTTCTGCTTGGACACTTCTTCTGGCCTCTTGCTTCACTCTCTTGCCTCCTCCTCCCGTTGCCGCATCATCTGCCCTTTCCCTTCTCTTCCTCCGCAGCCTCCTCTAGCCTCCTCTTCCCTTCTGCCTGCTCCTGTGGCCTACTTGTGCTCTTCCTCTTGCCTCTTGTGGCCTCCTCCAGCATCCTCTTGCCTCCTCCTCTTTTGCTTTCTCTTGCCTCCAGTTGCCTCCTGCTGCTTGGTCTCTCTCCACCTTTTTCTCAATTTCTTGCCTCCTTTTGCTGCCGCCTCCTCCTCCTCCGCCTCCTCCTCCTCCTCTGCCTCCGGGGACTCCTTTGGCCTCCTCCTAGGCCTGTTGCGCTTATCTCCATTTGTCTCCTCCTCCTCCTTTGCCTCCTGTGTCCTCCTGCTCTGGCCTTCTCTTGCCTTCACATCTCCCCTCTCTCTGGCCTCCTCTTGCCTCATCCACTTCCTCTAGCCTACTCGCCCGACTCTTGCCTACTCTGCCCTCATGCTCCCTCTTCCTCCTCCTCCTTCTCTTGCCGCCTCTGCCCTCCTCTCCCCCCTGTCTTTTTGCTCCACCTTGTAGGCCTCCTCTCCTACAGTCTTGCCTTCTGCCGCCCCCTCTCTCCTCCACTTGCTCATCCTCCAGCTAGCTTGTCTGCCTTCTTTCTCCTCCTCCTCCTCCTCTTTTGGCTGCCTGCTCTTGACCCTTCTTGTGTCGTCCTCCTCCTCCTTCCCCCTCTTCCTCTTTCCTCCTCTTGCCTCTTGTTACTACATCTTGCTTCCTCTTGACTCCTCCTCCTCCTTGTATTCCCTTGTCCTCCAGGAGACAACAGAGGCAAGAGGACTAGGAGGCAACAGCAGGCAATGAAATGCAACAGAAGGCAGGAGGAGGAGGAGAGGAGGAGGAGGAGAGTATGATGATGAGGATGAGGAGGCGGAGGAGGAGGCGGCGTCTGGCGCCATTGGAGGCAAGAAGAGGCAAGATGAGGAGCAGGAAGATGAGGAGGTAACAGAAGGATTAGTTGGGGAAGGGACGGGAAGAGCAGAGGAGCTTGAGCAGGAGGTGGAGGAGGCGTGTACGGGAGTGAAGAAGAAGAGAGAGGAGGCAAGAGGAAGACATAGTTGCAGAGGAGGAGCAGGAGGAGGAGGCAAGAAGAGGCCAAAGGAGGCAGAGGAGCAGGAGGCCAGAATGGCCATGACTAGGCAAGAGGAAGAGGAGGAGGAGATGAAGGGAAGAGGATGGAAGAGAAGGCAAGAGGAGGCAGAGGAAAGAGGATGAGGAAGCAGCAGGAGGCAAGCGAAGGAGGAGAGAAGAGGAGGCAAGAGGAGGAGGCAGCGATGGGAGGCAGAAGGAGGAAGAGGCAAGAGGCAAGAGGAGGAGGAGGAGCAGGAGGAGGAAGAGGCCGAAGGAGAAGGAGGCGGCAAGAGGTGAGAAGAGGAAGAGGAGAAGGAGGAAGAAAAAAGGAGGTAAGTGGCAGAGGGGTGACAAGTAAACAAGAGGAGGCAGAGGAAGAGGAGGCAGCAGGAGGCAAGAGCAGAAGAGTGGAGCAAGTGGAGGAGGAGGAGGAGGAGGCGGCCAGCAAAGGTCAGAGGAGGCCCGAGAGGGAGGAAGATGCTTTTGCCTTTTGCCACTTGTTGCCTGCTGTTGCCTCCAGTCTCCTCCTCCTCATCAGGTTGTTTGCTCTTTCAGCCCTTGACTGCACCTCCTCCTCCTGCTCCTCCTCTTCCTACCGCTTTTGGAGTTAGATCCTCTTCGTCCTGGTGCGTCTTAGGGCATCCTGTGTCCTCTTCCTCTTTTTCTTCTTCTTGCCTCCATTTGCCTCCTCCTCCTCTGCTTCCTCCACTAGCCTGCTGTGTCCTCCCGGGGCCTCCTCTTTTTCTTCAGATGATTGCCTCCTCTGGCCTCCTCGGGCCTAATCTTGCCTCCTCCTCCTTCTTTTCCTGATGCCTCCTTTTGCCTCCTGCTGCTTGACTTTGGGTGACCTGCTGTGGCCTCCTCTGGCCTCCTCTTTTTCTTCTGCCTCTTGCCTCTTCTTACCTCCTTCTCCTGCTTCTGCTTGGACACTTCTTCTGGCCTCTTGCTTCACTCTCTTGCCTCCTCCTCCCGTTGCCGCATCTGCCCTTTCCCTTCTCTTCCTCCGCAGCCTCCTCTAGCCTCCTCTTCCCTTCTGCCTGCTCCTGTGGCCTACTTGTGCTCTTCCTCTTGCCTCTTGTGGCCTCCTCCAGCATCCTCTTGCCTCCTCCTCTTTTGCTTTCTCTTGCCTCCAGTTGCCTCCTGCTGCTTGGTCTCTCTCCACCTTTTTCTCAATTTCTTGCCTCCTTTGCTGGCCGCCTCCTCTCTCCTCCTCCTCCTCCTCCTCCTCTGCCTCCTGGGGACTCCTTTGGCCTCCTCCTAGGCCTGTTGCGCTTATCTCCATTTGTCTCCTCCTCCTCCTCCTTTGCCTCCTGTGTCCTGCTCTGGCCTTCTCTTGCCTTCACATCTCCCCCTCTCTCTGGCCTCCTCTTGCCTCATCCACTTCCTCTAGCCTACTCGCCCGACTCTTGCCTACTCTGCCCTCATGCTCCCTCTTCCTCCTCCTCCTTCTCTTGCCGCCTCTGCCCTCCTCTCCCCCCCTGTCTTTTTGCTCCACCTTGTAGGCCTCCTCTCCTACAGTCTTGCCTTCTGCCGCCCCCTCTCTCCTCCACTTGCTCATCCTCCAGCTAGCTTGTCTGCCTTCTTTCTCCTCCTCCTCCTCCTCCTCCTCCTCTTTTGGCTGCCTGCTCTTGACCCTTCTTGTGTCGTCCTCCTCCTCCTTCCCCTCTTCCTCTTTCCTCCTCTTGCCTCTTGTTACTACATCTTGCTTCCTCTTGACTCCTCCTCCTCCTTGTATTCCCTTGTCCTCCAGGAGACAACAGAGGCAAGAGGACTAGGAGGCAACAGCAGGCAATGAAATGCAACAGAAGGCAGAGGAGGAGGAGGAGGAGGAGAGAGGAGAGAGTATGATGATGAGGATGAGGAGGCGGAGGAGGAGGCGCGTCTGGCGCCATTGGAGGCAAGAAGAGGCAAGATGAGGAGCAGGAAGATGAGGAGGTAACAGAAGGATTAGTTGGGGAAGGGACGGAAGAGCAGAGGAGCTTGAGCAGGAGGTGGAGGAGGCGTGTACGGGAGTGAAGAAGAGAGAGAGGAGGCAAGAGGAAGACATAGTTGCAGAGGAGGAGCAGGAGAGGAGGCAAGAAGAGGCCAAAGGAGGCAGAGGAGCAGGAGGCCAGAATGGCCATGACTAGGCAAGAGGAAGAGGAGGAGGAGATGAAGGGAAGAGGATGGAAGAGAAGGCAAGAGGAGGCAGAGGAAAGAGGATGAGGAAGCAGCAGGAGGCAAGCGAAGGAGGAGAGAAGAGAGGCAAGAGGAGGAGGCAGCGATGGGAGGCAGAAGGAGGAAGAGGCAAGAGGAGGAGGAGGAGCAGGAGGAGGAAGAGGCCGAAGGAGAAGGAGGCGGCAAGAGGTGAGAAGAGGAGAGGAGAAGGAGGAAGAAAAAAGGAGGTAAGTGGCAGAGGGGTGACAAGTAAACAAGAGGAGGCAGAGGAAGAGGAGGCAGCAGGAGGCAAGAGCAGAAGAGTGGAGCAAGTGGAGGAGGAGGAGGAGGAGGCGGCCAGCAAAGGTCAGAGGAGGCCCGAGAGGGAGGAAGATGCTTTTGCCTTTTGCCACTTGTTGCCTGCTGTTGCCTCCAGTCTCCTCCTCCCTCATCAGGCTGTTTGCTCTTTCAGCCCTTGACTGCACCTCCTCCTCCTGCTCCTCCTCTTCCTACCGCTTTTGGAGTTAGATCCTCTTTCGTCCTGGTGCGTCTTAGGGCATCCTGTGTCCTCTTATTCTTTTTCTTCTTCTTGCCTCCATTTGCCTCCTCCTCCTCTGCTTCCTCCACTAGCCTGCTGTGTCCTCCCGGGGCCTCCTCTTTTTCTTCAGATGATTGCCTCCTCTGGCCTCCTCGGGCCTAATCTTGCTCCTCCTCCTTCTTTTCCTGATGCCTCCTTTTGCCTCCTGCTGCTTGACTTTGGGTGACCTGCTGTGGCCTCCTCTAGCCTCCTCTTCCCTTCTGCCTCTTGCCTCTTCTTACCTCCTTCTCCTGCTTCTGCTTGGACACTTCTTCTGGCCTCTTGCTTCACTCTCTTGCCTCCTCCTCCCGTTGCCGCATCTGCCCTTTCCCTTCTCTTCCTCCGCAGCCTCCTCTAGCCTCCTCTTCCCTTCTGCCTGCTCCTGTGGCCTACTTGTGCTCTTCCTCTTGCCTCTTGTGGCCTCCTCCAGCATCCTCTTGCCTCCTCCTCTTTTGCTTTCTCTTGCCTCCAGTTGCCTCCTGCTGCTTGGTCTCTCTCCACCTTTTTCTCAATTTCTTGCCTCCTTTTGCTGCCGCCTCCTCCTCCTCGCCTCCTCCTCCTCCTCTGCCTCCTGGGGACTCCTTTGGCCTCCTCCTAGGCCTGTTGCGCTTATCTCCATTTGTCTCCTCCTCCTCCTTTGCCTCCTGTGTCCTGCTCTGGCCTTCTCTTGCCTTCACATCTCCCCCTCTCTCTGGCCTCCTCTTGCCTCATCCACTTCCTCTAGCCTACTCGCCCGACTCTTGCCTACTCTGCCCTCATGCTCCCTCTTCCTCCTCCTCCTTCTCTTGCCGCCTCTGCCCTCCTCTCCCCCCTGTCTTTTGCTCCACCTTGTAGGCCTCCTCTCCTACAGTCTTGCCTTCTGCCGCCCCCTCTCTCCTCCACTTGCTCATCCTCCAGCTAGCTTGTCTGCCTTCTTTCTCCTCCTCCTCCTCCTCCTCCTCCTCCTCTTTTGGCTGCCTGCTCTTGACCCTTCTTGTGTCGTCCTCCTCCTCCTTCCCCTCTTCCTCTTTCCTCCTCTTGCCTCTTGTTACTACCCTTCTTGCTTCCTCTTGACTCCTCCTCCTCCTTGTATTCCCTTGTCCTCCAGGAGACAACAGAGGCAAGAGGACTAGGAGGCAACAGCAGGCAATGAAATGCAACAGAAGGAGGAGGAGGAGGAGGAGGAGGAGGAGGAGGAGGAGAGTATGATGATGAGGATGAGGAGGCGGAGGAGGAGGCGGCGTCTGGCGCCATTGGAGGCAAGAAGAGGCAAGATGAGGAGCAGGAAGATGAGGAGGTAACAGAAGGATTAGTTGGGGAAGGGACGGGAAGAGCAGAGGAGCTTGAGCAGGAGGTGGAGGAGGCGTGTACGGGAGTGAAGAAGAAGAGAGAGGAGGCAAGAGGAAGACATAGTTGCAGAGGAGGAGCAGGAGGAGGAGGCAAGAAGAGGCCAAAGGAGGCAGAGGAGCAGGAGGCCAGAATGGCCATGACTAGGCAAGAGGAAGAGGAGGAGGAGATGAAGGGAAGAGGATGGAAGAGAAGGCAAGAGGAGGCAGAGGAAAGAGGATGAGGAAGCAGCAGGAGGCAAGCGAAGGAGGAGAGAAGAGGAGGCAAGAGGAGGAGGCAGCGATGGGAGGCAGAAGGAGGAAGAGGCAAGAGAGGAGGAGGAGCAGGAGGAGGAAGAGGCCGAAGGAGAAGGAGGCGGCAAGAGGTGAGAAGAGGAAGAGGAGAAGGAGGAAGAAAAAAGGAGGTAAGTGGCAGAGGGGTGACAAGTAAACAAGAGGTGAGAAGAGGAAGAGGAGGCAGCAGGAGGCAAGAGCAGAAGAGTGGAGCAAGTGGAGGAGGAGGAGGAGGAGGCGGCCAGCAAAGGTCAGAGGAGGCCCGAGAGGGAGGAAGATGCTTTTGCCTTTTGCCACTTGTTGCCTGCTGTTGCCTCCAGTCTCCTCCTCCCTCATCAGGCTGTTTGCTCTTTCAGCCCTTGACTGCACCTCCTCCTCCTGCTCCTCCTCTTCCTACCGCTTTTGGAGTTAGATCCTCTTTCGTCCTGGTGCGTCTTAGGGCATCCTGTGTCCTCTTATTCTTTTTCTTCTTCTTGCCTCCATTTGCCTCCTCCTCCTCCTCTGCTTCCTCCACTAGCCTGCTGTGTCCTCCCGGGGCCTCCTCTTTTTCTTCAGATGATTGCCTCCTCTGGCCTCCTCGGGCCTAATCTTGCCTCCTCCTCCTTCTTTTCCTGATGCCTCCTTTTGCCTCCTGCTGCTTGACTTTGGGTGACCTGCTGTGGCCTCCTCTGGCCTCCTCTTTTTCTTCTGCCTCTTGCCTCTTCTTACCTCCTTCTCCTGCTTCTGCTTGGACACTTCTTCTGGCCTCTTGCTTCACTCTCTTGCCTCCTCCTCCCGTTGCCGCATCTGCCCTTTCCCTTCTCTTCCTCCGCAGCCTCCTCTAGCCTCCTCTTCCCTTCTGCCTGCTCCTGTGGCCTACTTGTGCTCTTCCTCTTGCCTCTTGTGGCCTCCTCCAGCATCCTCTTGCCTCCTCCTCTTTTGCTTTCTCTTGCCTCCAGTTGCCTCCTGCTGCTTGGTCTCTCTCCACCTTTTTCTCAATTTCTTGCCTCCTTTTGCTGCCGCCTCCTCCTCCTCCTCCTCCTCCTCCTCCTCTGCCTCCTGGGGACTCCTTTGGCCTCCTCCTAGGCCTGTTGCGCTTATCTCCATTTGTCTCCTCCTCCTCCTTTGCCTCCTGTGTCCTGCTCTGGCCTTCTCTTGCCTTCACATCTCCCCCTCTCTCTGGCCTCCTCTTGCCTCATCCACTTCCTCTAGCCTACTCGCCCGACTCTTGCCTACTCTGCCCTCATGCTCCCTCTTCCTCCTCCTCCTTCTCTTGCCGCCTCTGCCCTCCTCTCCCCCCTGTCTTTTTGCTCCACCTTGTAGGCCTCCTCTCCTACAGTCTTGCCTTCTGCCGCCCCCTCTCTCCTCCACTTGCTCATCCTCCAGCTAGCTTGTCTGCCTTCTTTCTCCTCCTCCTCCTCCTCCTCCTCCTCCTCTTTTGGCTGCCTGCTCTTGACCCTTCTTGTGTCGTCCTCCTCCTCCTTCCCCTCTTCCTCTTTCCTCCTCTTGCCTCTTGTTACTACATCTTGCTTCCTCTTGACTCCTCCTCCTCCTTGTATTCCCTTGTCCTCCAGGAGACAACAGAGGCAAGAGGACTAGGAGGCAACAGCAGGCAATGAAATGCAACAGAAGGCAGGAGGAGGAGGAGGAGGAGGAGGAGGAGAGTATGATGATGAGGATGAGGAGGCGGAGGAGGAGGCGGCGTCTGGCGCCATTGGAGGCAAGAAGAGGCAAGATGAGGAGCAGGAAGATGAGGAGGTAACAGAAGGATTAGTTGGGGAAGGGACGGGAAGAGCAGAGGAGCTTGAGCAGGAGGTGGAGGAGGCGTGTACGGGAGTGAAGAAGAAGAGAGAGGAGGCAAGAGGAAGACATAGTTGCAGAGGAGGAGCAGGAGGAGGAGGCAAGAAGAGGCCAAAGGAGGCAGAGGAGCAGGAGGCCAGAATGGCCATGACTAGGCAAGAGGAAGAGGAGGAGGAGATGAAGGGAAGAGGATGGAAGAGAAGGCAAGAGGAGGCAGAGGAAAGAGGATGAGGAAGCAGCAGGAGGCAAGCGAAGGAGGAGAGAAGAGGAGGCAAGAGGAGGAGGCAGCGATGGGAGGCAGAAGGAGGAAGAGGCAAGAGGAGGAGAGGAGCAGGAGGAGGAAGAGGCCGAAGGAGAAGGAGGCGGCAAGAGGTGAGAAGAGGAAGAGGAGAAGGAGGAAGAAAAAAGGAGGTAAGTGGCAGAGGGGTGACAAGTAAACAAGAGGAGGCAGAGGAAGAGGAGGCAGCAGGAGGCAAGAGCAGAAGAGTGGAGCAAGTGGAGGAGGAGGAGGAGGAGGCGGCCAGCAAAGGTCAGAGGAGGCCCGAGAGGGAGGAAGATGCTTTTGCCTTTTGCCACTTGTTGCCTGCTGTTGCCTCCAGTCTCCTCCTCCCTCATCAGGCTGTTTGCTCTTTCAGCCCTTGACTGCACCTCCTCCTCCTGCTCCTCCTCTTCCTACCGCTTTTGGAGTTAGATCCTCTTTCGTCCTGGTGCGTCTTAGGGCATCCTGTGTCCTCCTTCTTTTTCTTCTTCTTGCCTCCATTTGCCTCCTCCTCCTCTGCTTCCTCCACTAGCCTGCTGTGTCCTCCCGGGCCTCCTCTTTTTCTTCAGATGATTGCCTCCTCTGGCCTCCTCGGGCCTAATCTTGCCGCCTCCTCCTTCTTTTCCTGATGCCTCCTTTTGCCTCCTGCTGCTTGACTTTGGGTGACCTGCTGTGGCCTCCTCTGGCCTCCTCTTTTTCTTCTGCCTCTTGCCTCTTCTTACCTCCTTCTCCTGCTTCTGCTTGGACACTTCTTCTGGCCTCTTGCTTCACTCTCTTGCCTCCTCCTCCCGTTGCCGCATCTGCCCTTTCCCTTCTCTTCCTCCGCAGCCTCCTCTAGCCTCCTCTTCCCTTCTGCCTGCTCCTGTGGCCTACTTGTGCTCTTCCTCTTGCCTCTTGTGGCCTCCTCCAGCATCCTCTTGCCTCCTCCTCTTTTGCTTTCTCTTGCCTCCAGTTGCCTCCTGCTGCTTGGTCTCTCTCCACCTTTTTCTCAATTTCTTGCCTCCTTTTGCTGCCGCCTCCTCCTCCTCCGCCTCCTCCTCCTCCTCTGCCTCCTGGGACTCCTTTGGCCTCCTCCTAGGCCTGTTGCGCTTATCTCCATTTGTCTCCTCCTCCTCCTTTGCCTCCTGTGTCCTGCTCTGGCCTTCTCTTGCCTTCACATCTCCCCCTCTCTCTGGCCTCCTCTTGCCTCATCCACTTCCTCTAGCCTACTCACCCGACTCTTGCCTACTCTGCCCTCATGCTCCCTCTTCCTCCTCCTCCTTCTCTTGCCGCCTCTGCCCTCCTCTCCCCCCTGTCTTTTTGCTCCACCTTGTAGGCCTCCTCTCCTACAGTCTTGCCTTCTGCCGCCCCCTCTCTCCTCCACTTGCTCATCCTCCAGCTAGCTTGTCTGCCTTCTTTCTCCTCCTCCTCCTCCTCCTCCTCTTTTGGCTGCCTGCTCTTGACCCTTCTTGTGTCGTCCTCCTCCTCCTTCCCCTCTTCCTCTTTCCTCCTCTTGCCTCTTGTTACTACATCTTGCTTCCTCTTGACTCCTCCTCCTCCTTGTATTCCCTTGTCCTCCAGGAGACAACAGAGGCAAGAGGACTAGGAGGCAACAGCAGGCAATGAAATGCAACAGAAGGCAGGAGGAGGAGGAGGAGGAGGAGGAGGAGAGTATGATGATGAGGATGAGGAGGCGGAGGAGGAGGCGGCGTCTGGCGCCATTGGAGGCAAGAAGAGGCAAGATGAGGAGCAGGAAGATGAGGAGGTAACAGAAGGATTAGTTGGGGAAGGGACGGGAAGAGCAGAGGAGCTTGAGCAGGAGGTGGAGGAGGCGTGTACGGGAGTGAAGAAGAAGAGAGAGGAGGCAAGAGGAAGACATAGTTGCAGAGGAGGAGCAGGAGGAGGAGGCAAGAAGAGGCCAAAGGAGGCAGAGGAGCGGGATGCCAGAATGGCCATGACTAGGCAAGAGGAAGAGGAGGAGGAGATGAAGGGAAGAGGATGGAAGAGAAGGCAAGAGGAGGCAGAGGAAAGAGGATGAGGAAGCAGCAGGAGGCAAGCGAAGGAGGAGAGAAGAGGAGGCAAGAGGAGGAGGCAGCGATGGGAGGCAGAAAGGAAGAGGCAAGAGGCAAGAGGAGGAGGAGGAGGAGGAAGAGGCCGAAGGAGAAGGAGGCGGCAAGAGGTGAGAAGAGGAAGAGGAGAAGGAGGAAGAAAAAAGGAGGTAAGTGGCAGAGGGGTGACAAGTAAACAAGAGGAGGCAGAGGAAGAGGAGGCAGCAGGAGGCAAGAGCAGAAGAGTGGAGCAAGTGGAGGAGGAGGAGGAGGAGGCGGCCAGCAAAGGTCAGAGGAGGCCCGAGAGGGAGGAAGATGCTTTTGCCTTTTGCCACTTGTTGCCTGCTGTTGCCTCCAGTCTCCTCCTCCCTCATCAGGCTGTTTGCTCTTTCAGCCCTTGACTGCACCTCCTCCTCCTGCTCCTCCTCTTCCTACCGCTTTTGGAGTTAGATCCTCTTTCGTCCTGGTGCGTCTTAGGGCATCCTGTGTCCTCTTATCTTTTTCTTCTTCTTGCCTCCATTTGCCTCCTCCTCCTCTGCTTCCTCCACTAGCCTGCTGTGTCCTCCCGGGCCTCCTCTTTTTCTTCAGATGATTGCCTCCTCTGGCCTCCTCGGGCCTAATCTTGCCGCCTCCTCCTTCTTTTCCTGATGCCTCCTTTTGCCTCCTGCTGCTTGACTTTGGGTGACCTGCTGTGGCCTCCTCTGGCCTCCTCTTTTTCTTCTGCCTCTTGCCTCTTCTTACCTCCTTCTCCTGCTTCTGCTTGGACACTTCTTCTGGCCTCTTGCTTCACTCTCTTGCCTCCTCCTCCCGTTGCCGCATCTGCCCTTTCCCTTCTCTTCCTCCGCAGCCTCCTCTAGCCTCCTCTTCCCTTCTGCCTGCTCCTGTGGCCTACTTGTGCTCTTCCTCTTGCCTCTTGTGGCCTCCTCCAGCATCCTCTTGCCTCCTCCTCTTTTGCTTTCTCTTGCCTCCAGTTGCCTCCTGCTGCTTGGTCTCTCTCCACCTTTTTCTCAATTTCTTGCCTCCTTTTGCTGCCGCCTCCTCCTCCTCCGCCTCCTCCTCCTCCTCTGCCTCCTGGGGACTCCTTTGGCCTCCTCCTAGGCCTGTTGCGCTTATCTCCATTTGTCTCCTCCTCCTCCTTTGCCTCCTGTGTCCTGCTCTGGCCTTCTCTTGCCTTCACATCTCCCCCTCTCTCTGGCCTCCTCTTGCCTCATCCACTTCCTCTAGCCTACTCGCCCGACTCTTGCCTACTCTGCCCTCATGCTCCCTCTTCCTCCTCCTCCTTCTCTTGCCGCCTCTGCCCTCCTCTCCCCCCTGTCTTTTTGCTCCACCTTGTAGGCCTCCTCTCCTACAGTCTTGCCTTCTGCCGCCCCCTCTCTCCTCCACTTGCTCATCCTCCAGCTAGCTTGTCTGCCTTCTTTCTCCTCCTCCTCCTCCTCCTCCTCCTCTTTTGGCTGCCTGCTCTTGACCCTTCTTGTGTCGTCCTCCTCCTCCTTCCCCTCTTCCTCTTTCCTCCTCTTGCCTCTTGTTACTACATCTTGCTTCCTCTTGACTCCTCCTCCTCCTTGTATTCCCTTGTCCTCCAGGAGACAACAGAGGCAAGAGGACTAGGAGGCAACAGCAGGCAATGAAATGCAACAGAAGGCAGGAGGAGGAGGAGGAGGAGGAGGAGAGTATGATGATGAGGATGAGGAGGCGGAGGAGGAGGCGGCGTCTGGCGCCATTGGAGGCAAGAAGAGGCAAGATGAGGAGCAGGAAGATGAGGAGGTAACAGAAGGATTAGTTGGGGAAGGGACGGGAAGAGCAGAGGAGCTTGAGCAGGCAGTGGAGGAGGCGTGTACGGGAGTGAAGAAGAAGAGAGAGGAGGCAAGAGGAAGACATAGTTGCAGAGGAGGAGCAGGAGGAGGAGGCAAGAAGAGGCCAAAGGAGGCAGAGGAGCAGGAGGCCAGAATGGCCATGACTAGGCAAGAGGAAGAGGAGGAGGAGATGAAGGGAAGAGGATGGAAGAGAAGGCAAGAGGAGGAAGAGGAAAGAGGATGAGGAAGCAGCAGGAGGCAAGCGAAGGAGGAGAGAAGAGGAGGCAAGAGGAGGAGGCAGCGATGGGAGGCAGAAGGAGGAAGAGGCAAGAGGCAAGAGGAGGAGGAGCAGGAGGAGGAAGAGGCCGAAGGAGAAGGAGGCGGCAAGAGGTGAGAAGAGGAAGAGGAGAAGGAGGAAGAAAAAAGGAGGTAAGTGGCAGAGGGGTGACAAGTAAACAAGAGGAGGCAGAGGAAGAGGAGGCAGCAGGAGGCAAGAGCAGAAGAGTGGAGCAAGTGGAGGAGGAGGAGGAGGAGGCGGCCAGCAAAGGTCAGAGGAGGCCCGAGAGGGAGGAAGATGCTTTTGCCTTTTGCCACTTGTTGCCTGCTGTTGCCTCCAGTCTCCTCCTCCCTCATCAGGCTGTTTGCTCTTTCAGCCCTTGACTGCACCTCCTCCTCCTGCTCCTCCTCTTCCTACCGCTTTTGGAGTTAGATCCTCTTTCGTCCTGGTGCGTCTTAGGGCATCCTGTGTCCTCTTATCTTTTTCTTCTTCTTGCCTCCATTTGCCTCCTCCTCCTCTGCTTCCTCCACTAGCCTGCTGTGTCCTCCCGGGCCTCCTCTTTTCTTCAGATGATTGCCTCCTCTGGCCTCCTCGGGCCTAATCTTGCCGCCTCCTCCTTCTTTTCCTGATGCCTCCTTTTGCCTCCTGCTGCTTGACTTTGGGTGACCTGCTGTGGCCTCCTCTGGCCTCCTCTTTTTCTTCTGCCTCTTGCCTCTTCTTACCTCCTTCTCCTGCTTCTGCTTGGACACTTCTTCTGGCCTCTTGCTTCACTCTCTTGCCTCCTCCTCCCGTTGCCGCATCTGCCCTTTCCCTTCTCTTCCTCCGCAGCCTCCTCTAGCCTCCTCTTCCCTTCTGCCTGCTCCTGTGGCCTACTTGTGCTCTTCCTCTTGCCTCTTGTGGCCTCCTCCAGCATCCTCTTGCCTCCTCCTCTTTTGCTTTCTCTTGCCTCCAGTTGCCTCCTGCTGCTTGGTCTCTCTCCACCTTTTTCTCAATTTCTTGCCTCCTTTTGCTGCCGCCTCCTCCTCCTCCGCCTCCTCCTCCTCCTCTGCCTCCTGGGGACTCCTTTGGCCTCCTCCTAGGCCTGTTGCGCTTATCTCCATTTGTCTCCTCCTCCTCCTTTGCCTCCTGTGTCCTGCTCTGGCCTTCTCTTGCCTTCACATCTCCCCCTCTCTCTGGCCTCCTCTTGCCTCATCCACTTCCTCTAGCCTACTCGCCCGACTCTTGCCTACTCTGCCCTCATGCTCCCTCTTCCTCCTCCTCCTTCTCTTGCCGCCTCTGCCCTCCTCTCCCCCCTGTCTTTTTGCTCCACCTTGTAGGCCTCCTCTCCTACAGTCTTGCCTTCTGCCGCCCCCCCTCTCCTCCACTTGCTCATCCTCCAGCTAGCTTGTCTGCCTTCTTTCTCCTTCCTCCTCCTCCTCCTCCTCCTCCTCTTTTGGCTGCCTGCTCTTGACCCTTCTTGTGTCGTCCTCCTCCTCCTTCCCCTCTTCCTCTTTCCTCCTCTTGCCTCTTGTTACTACATCTTGCTTCCTCTTGACTCCTCCTCCTCCTTGTATTCCCTTGTCCTCCAGGAGACAACAGAGGCAAGAGGACTAGGAGGCAACAGCAGGCAATGAAATGCAACAGAAGGCAGGAGGAGGAGGAGGAGGAGGAGGAGAGATATGATGATGAGGATGAGGAGGCGGAGGAGGAGGCGGCGTCTGGCGCCATTGGAGGCAAGAAGAGGCAAGATGAGGAGCAGGAAGATGAGGAGGTAACAGAAGGATTAGTTGGGGAAGGGACGGGAAGAGCAGAGGAGCTTGAGCAGGCGGTGGAGGAGGCGTGTACGGGAGTGAAGAAGAAGAGAGAGGAGGCAAGAGGAAGACATAGTTGCAGAGGAGGAGCAGGAGGAGGAGGCAAGAAGAGGCCAAAGGAGGCAGAGGAGCAGGAGGCCAGAATGGCCATGACTAGGCAAGAGGAAGAGGAGGAGGAGATGAAGGGAAGAGGATGGAAGAGAAGGCAAGAGGAGGCAGAGGAAAGAGGATGAGGAAGCAGCAGGAGGCAAGCGAAGGAGGAGAGAAGAGGAGGCAAGAGGAGGAGGCAGCGATGGGAGGCAGAAGGGGAAGAGGCAAGAGGCAAGAGGAGGAGGAGGAGCAGAGGAGGAGGAGGCCGAAGGAGAAGGAGGCGGCAAGAGGTGAGAAGAGGAAGAGGAGAAGGAGGAAGAAAAAAGGAGGTAAGTGGCAGAGGGGTGACAAGTAAACAAGAGGAGGCAGAGGAAGAGGAGGCAGCAGGAGGCAAGAGCAGAAGAGTGGAGCAAGTGGAGGAGGAGGAGGAGGAGGCGGCCAGCAAAGGTCAGAGGAGGCCCGAGAGGGAGGAAGATGCTTTTGCCTTTTGCCACTTGTTGCCTGCTGTTGCCTCCAGTCTCCTCCTCCCTCATCAGGCTGTTTGCTCTTTCAGCCCTTGACTGCACCTCCTCCTCCTGCTCCTCCTCTTCCTACCGCTTTTGGAGTTAGATCCTCTTTCGTCCTGGTGCGTCTTAGGGCATCCTGTGTCCTCTTATTCTTTTTCTTCTTCTTGCCTCCATTTGCCTCCTCCTCCTCTGCTTCCTCCACTAGCCTGCTGTGTCCTCCCGGGGCCTCCTCTTTTTCTTCAGATGATTGCCTCCTCTGGCCTCCTCGGGCCTAATCTTGCCGCCTCCTCCTTCTTTTCCTGATGCCTCCTTTTGCCTCCTGCTGCTTGACTTTGGGTGACCTGCTGTGGCCTCCTCTGGCCTCCTCTTTTTCTTCTGCCTCTTGCCTCTTCTTACCTCCTTCTCCTGCTTCTGCTTGGACACTTCTTCTGGCCTCTTGCTTCACTCTCTTGCCTCCTCCTCCCGTTGCCGCATCTGCCCTTTCCCTTCTCTTCCTCCGCAGCCTCCTCTAGCCTCCTCTTCCCTTCTGCCTGCTCCTGTGGCCTACTTGTGCTCTTCCTCTTGCCTCTTGTGGCCTCCTCCAGCATCCTCTTGCCTCCTCCTCTTTTGCTTTCTCTTGCCTCCAGTTGCCTCCTGCTGCTTGGTCTCTCTCCACCTTTTTCTCAATTTCTTGCCTCCTTTTGCTGCCGCCTCCTCCTCCTCCGCCTCCTCCTCCTCCTCTGCCTCCTGGGGACTCCTTTGGCCTCCTCCTAGGCCTGTTGCGCTTATCTCCATTTGTCTCCTCCTCCTCCTTTGCCTCCTGTGTCCTGCTCTGGCCTTCTCTTGCCTTCACATCTCCCCCTCTCTCTGGCCTCCTCTTGCCTCATCCACTTCCTCTAGCCTACTCGCCCGACTCTTGCCTACTCTGCCCTCATGCTCCCTCTTCCTCCTCCTCCTTCTCTTGCCGCCTCTGCCCTCCTCTCCCCCCTGTCTTTTTGCTCCACCTTGTAGGCCTCCTCTCCTACAGTCTTGCCTTCTGCCGCCCCCTCTCTCCTCCACTTGCTCATCCTCCAGCTAGCTTGTCTGCCTTCTTTCTCCTCCTCCTCCTCCTCCTCCTCCTCTTTTGGCTGCCTGCTCTTGACCCTTCTTGTGTCGTCCTCCTCCTCCTTCCCCTCTTCCTCTTTCCTCCTCTTGCCTCTTGTTACTACATCTTGCTTCCTCTTGACTCCTCCTCCTCCTTGTATTCCCTTGTCCTCCAGGAGACAACAGAGGCAAGAGGACTAGGAGGCAACAGCAGGCAATGAAATGCAACAGAAGGCAGGAGGAGGAGGAGGAGGAGGAGAGTATGATGATGAGGATGAGGAGGCGGAGGAGGAGGCGGCGTCTGGCGCCATTGGAGGCAAGAAGAGGCAAGATGAGGAGCAGGAAGATGAGGAGGTAACAGAAGGATTAGTTGGGGAAGGGACGGGAAGAGCAGAGGAGCTTGAGCAGGAGGTGGAGGAGGCGTGTACGGGAGTGAAGAAGAAGAGAGAGGAGGCAAGAGGAAGACATAGTTGCAGAGGAGGAGCAGGAGGAGGAGGCAAGAAGAGGCCAAAGGAGGCAGAGGAGCAGGAGGCCAGAATGGCCATGACTAGGCAAGAGGAAGAGGAGGAGGAGATGAAGGGAAGAGGATGGAAGAGAAGGCAAGAGGAGGCAGAGGAAAGAGGATGAGGAAGCAGCAGGAGGCAAGCGAAGGAGGAGAGAAGAGGAGGCAAGAGGAGGAGGCAGCGATGGGAGGCAGAAGGAGGAAGAGGCAAGAGGCCAAAGGAGGCAGAGGAGCAGGAGGAGGAAGAGGCCGAAGGAGAAGGAGGCGGCAAGAGGTGAGAAGAGGAAGAGGAGAAGGAGGAAGAAAAAAGGAGGTAAGTGGCAGAGGGGTGACAAGTAAACAAGAGGAGGCAGAGGAAGAGGAGGCAGCAGGAGGCAAGAGCAGAAGAGTGGAGCAAGTGGAGGAGGAGGCAAGAGGAGGAGGCCAGCAAAGGTCAGAGGAGGCCCGAGAGGGAGGAAGATGCTTTTGCCTTTTGCCACTTGTTGCCTGCTGTTGCCTCCAGTCTCCTCCTCCCTCATCAGGCTGTTTGCTCTTTCAGCCCTTGACTGCATCTCCTCCTCCTGCTCCTCCTCTTCCTACCGCTTTTGGAGTTAGATCCTCTTTCGTCCTGGTGCGTCTTAGGGCATCCTGTGTCCTCTTATTCTTTTTCTTCTTCTTGCCTCCATTTGCCTCCTCCTCCTCTGCTTCCTCCACTAGCCTGCTGTGTCCTCCCGGGGCCTCCTCTTTTTCTTCAGATGATTGCCTCCTCTGGCCTCCTCGGGCCTAATCTTGCCGCCTCCTCCTTCTTTTCCTGATGCCTCCTTTTGCCTCCTGCTGCTTGACTTTGGGTGACCTGCTGTGGCCTCCTCTGGCCTCCTCTTTTTCTTCTGCCTCTTGCCTCTTCTTACCTCCTTCTCCTGCTTCTGCTTGGACACTTCTTCTGGCCTCTTGCTTCACTCTCTTGCCTCCTCCTCCCGTTGCCGCATCTGCCCTTTCCCTTCTCTTCCTCCGCAGCCTCCTCTAGCCTCCTCTTCCCTTCTGCCTGCTCCTGTGGCCTACTTGTGCTCTTCCTCTTGCCTCTTGTGGCCTCCTCCAGCATCCTCTTGCCTCCTCCTCTTTTGCTTTCTCTTGCCTCCAGTTGCCTCCTGCTGCTTGGTCTCTCTCCACCTTTTTCTCAATTTCTTGCCTCCTTTTGCTGCCGCCTCCTCCTCCTCCTCCTCCTCCTCCTCCTCTGCCTCCTGGGGACTCCTTTGGCCTCCTCCTAGGCCTGTTGCGCTTATCTCCATTTGTCTCCTCCTCCTCCTTTGCCTCCTGTGTCCTGCTCTGGCCTTCTCTTGCCTTCACATCTCCCCCTCTCTCTGGCCTCCTCTTGCCTCATCCACTTCCTCTAGCCTACTCACCCGACTCTTGCCTACTCTGCCCTCATGCTCCCTCTTCCTCCTCCTCCTTCTCTTGCCGCCTCTGCCCTCCTCTCCCCCCTGTCTTTTTGCTCCACCTTGTAGGCCTCCTCTCCTACAGTCTTGCCTTCTGCCGCCCCCTCTCTCCTCCACTTGCTCATCCTCCAGCTAGCTTGTCTGCCTTCTTTCTCCTCCTCCTCCTCCTCCTCCTCCTCTTTTGGCTGCCTGCTCTTGACCCTTCTTGTGTCGTCCTCCTCCTCCTTCCCCTCTTCCTCTTTCCTCCTCTTGCCTCTTGTTACTACATCTTGCTTCCTCTTGACTCCTCCTCCTCCTTGTATTCCCTTGTCCTCCAGGAGACAACAGAGGCAAGAGGACTAGGAGGCAACAGCAGGCAATGAAATGCAACAGAAGGCAGGAGGAGGAGGAGGAGAGGAGGAGGAGAGTATGATGATGAGGATGAGGAGGCGGAGGAGGAGGCGGCGTCTGGCGCCATTGGAGGCAAGAAGAGGCAAGATGAGGAGCAGGAAGATGAGGAGGTAACAGAAGGATTAGTTGGGGAAGGGACGGGAAGAGCAGAGGAGCTTGAGCAGGAGGTGGAGGAGGCGTGTACGGGAGTGAAGAAGAAGAGAGGAGGCAAGAGGAAGACATAGTTGCAGAGGAGGAGCAGGAGGAGGAGGCAAGAAGAGGCCAAAGGAGGCAGAGGAGCAGGAGGCCAGAATGGCCATGACTAGGCAAGAGGAAGAGGAGGAGGAGATGAAGGGAAGAGGATGGAAGAGAAGGCAAGAGGAGGCAGAGGAAAGAGGATGAGGAAGCAGCAGGAGGCAAGCGAAGGAGGAGAGAAGAGGAGGCAAGAGGAGGAGGCAGCGATGGGAGGCAGAAGGAGGAGGCAAGAGCAAGAGGAGGAGGAGGAGGAGGAAGAGGCCGAAGGAGAAGGAGGCGGCAAGAGGTGAGAAGAGGAAGAGGAGAAGGAGGAAGAAAAAAGGAGGTAAGTGGCAGAGGGGTGACAAGTAAACAAGAGGAGGCAGAGGAAGAGGAGGCAGCAGGAGGCAAGAGCAGAAGAGTGGAGCAAGTGGAGGAGGAGGAGGAGGAGGCGGCCAGCAAAGGTCAGAGGAGGCCCGAGAGGGAGGAAGATGCTTTTGCCTTTTGCCACTTGTTGCCTGCTGTTGCCTCCAGTCTCCTCCTCCCTCATCAGGCTGTTTGCTCTTTCAGCCCTTGACTGCACCTCCTCCTCCTGCTCCTCCTCTTCCTACCGCTTTTGGAGTTAGATCCTCTTTCGTCCTGGTGCGTCTTAGGGCATCCTGTGTCCCTTATTCTTTTTCTTCTTCTTGCCTCCATTTGCCTCCTCCTCCTCTGCTTCCTCCACTAGCCTGCTGTGTCCTCCCGGGGCCTCCTCTTTTTCTTCAGATGATTGCCTCCTCTGGCCTCCTCGGGCCTAATCTTGCCGCCTCCTCCTTCTTTTCCTGATGCCTCCTTTTGCCTCCTGCTGCTTGACTTTGGTGACCTGCTGTGGCCTCCTCTGGCCTCCTCTTTTTCTTCTGCCTCTTGCCTCTTCTTACCTCCTTCTCCTGCTTCTGCTTGGACACTTCTTCTGGCCTCTTGCTTCACTCTCTTGCCTCCTCCTCCCGTTGCCGCATCTGCCCTTTCCCTTCTCTTCCTCCGCAGCCTCCTCTAGCCTCCTCTTCCCTTCTGCCTGCTCCTGTGGCCTACTTGTGCTCTTCCTCTTGCCTCTTGTGGCCTCCTCCAGCATCCTCTTGCCTCCTCCTCTTTTGCTTTCTCTTGCCTCCAGTTGCCTCCTGCTGCTTGGTCTCTCTCCACCTTTTTCTCAATTTCTTGCCTCCTTTTGCTGCCGCCTCCTCCTCCTCTGCCTCCTCCTCCTCCTCTGCCTCCTGGGGACTCCTTTTGCCTCCTCCTAGGCCTGTTGCGCTTATCTCCATTTGTCTCCTCCTCCTCCTTTGCCTCCTGTGTCCTGCTCTGGCCTTCTCTTGCCTTCACATCTCCCCCTCTCTCTGGCCTCCTCTTGCCTCATCCACTTCCTCTAGCCTACTCGCCCGACTCTTGCCTACTCTGCCCTCATGCTCCCTCTTCCTCCTCCTCCTTCTCTTGCCGCCTCTGCCCTCCTCTCCCCCCTGTCTTTTTGCTCCACCTTGTAGGCCTCCTCTCCTACAGTCTTGCCTTCTGCCGCCCCCTCTCTCCTCCACTTGCTCATCCTCCAGCTAGCTTGTCTGCCTTCTTTCTCCTCCTCCTCCTCCTCCTCCTCCTCTTTTGGCTGCCTGCTCTTGACCCTTCTTGTGTCGTCCTCCTCCTCCTTCCCCTCTTCCTCTTTCCTCCTCTTGCCTCTTGTTACTACATCTTGCTTCCTCTTGACTCCTCCTCCTCCTTGTATTCCCTTGTCCTCCAGGAGACAACAGAGGCAAGAGGACTAGGAGGCAACAGCAGGCAATGAAATGCAACAGAAGGCAGGAGGAGGAGGAGGAGGAGGAGGAGGAGAGTATGATGATGAGGATGAGGAGGCGGAGGAGGAGGCGGCGTCTGGCGCCATTGGAGGCAAGAAGAGGCAAGATGAGGAGCAGGAAGATGAGGAGGTAACAGAAGGATTAGTTGGGGAAGGGACGGGAAGAGCAGAGGAGCTTGAGCAGGAGGTGGAGGAGGCGTGTACGGGAGTGAAGAAGAAGAGAGAGGAGGCAAGAGGAAGACATAGTTGCAGAGGAGGAGCAGGAGGAGGAGGCAAGAAGAGGCCAAAGGAGGCAGAGGAGCAGGAGGCCAGAATGGCCATGACTAGGCAAGAGGAAGAGGAGGAGGAGATGAAGGGAAGAGGATGGAAGAGAAGGCAAGAGGAGGCAGAGGAAAGAGGATGAGGAAGCAGCAGGAGGCAAGCGAAGGAGGAGAGAAGAGGAGGCAAGAGGAGGAGGCAGCGATGGGAGGCAGAAGGAGGAAGAGGCAAGAGGGAGGAGGAGGAGGAGGAAGAGGCCGAAGGAGAAGGAGGCGGCAAGAGGTGAGAAGAGGAAGAGGAGAAGGAGGAAGAAAAAAGGAGGTAAGTGGCAGAGGGGTGACAAGTAAACAAGAGGAGGCAGAGGAAGAGGAGGCAGCAGGAGGCAAGAGCAGAAGAGTGGAGCAAGTGGAGGAGGAGGAGGAGGCGGCCAGCAAAGGTCAGAGGAGGCCCGAGAGGGAGGAAGATGCTTTTGCCTTTTGCCACTTGTTGCCTGCTGTTGCCTCCAGTCTCCTCCTCCCTCATCAGGCTGTTTGCTCTTTCAGCCCTTGACTGCACCTCCTCCTCCTGCTCCTCCTCTTCCTACCGCTTTTGGAGTTAGATCCTCTTTCGTCCTGGTGCGTCTTAGGGCATCCTGTGTCCTCTTATTCTTTTTCTTCTTCTTGCCTCCATTTGCCTCCTCCTCCTCTGCTTCCTCCACTAGCCTGCTGTGTCCTCCCGGGGCCTCCTCTTTTTCTTCAGATGATTGCCTCCTCTGGCCTCCTCGGGCCTAATCTTGCCGCCTCCTCCTTCTTTTCCTGATGCCTCCTTTTGCCTCCTGCTGCTTGACTTTGGGTGACCTGCTGTGGCCTCCTCTGGCCTCCTCTTCCCTTCTGCCTCTTGCCTCTTCTTACCTCCTTCTCCTGCTTCTGCTTGGACACTTCTTCTGGCCTCTTGCTTCACTCTCTTGCCTCCTCCTCCCGTTGCCGCATCTGCCCTTTCCCTTCTCTTCCTCCGCAGCCTCCTCTAGCCTCCTCTTCCCTTCTGCCTGCTCCTGTGGCCTACTTGTGCTCTTCCTCTTGCCTCTTGTGGCCTCCTCCAGCATCCTCTTGCCTCCTCCTCTTTTGCTTTCTCTTGCCTCCAGTTGCCTCCTGCTGCTTGGTCTCTCTCCACCTTTTTCTCAATTTCTTGCCTCCTTTTGCTGCCGCCTCCTCCTCCTCCGCCTCCTCCTCCTCCTCTGCCTCCTGGGGACTCCTTTGGCCTCCTCCTAGGCCTGTTGCGCTTATCTCCATTTGTCTCCTCCTCCTCCTTTGCCTCCTGTGTCCTGCTCTGGCCTTCTCTTGCCTTCACTTCTCCCCCTCTCTCTGGCCTCCTCTTGCCTCATCCACTTCCTCTAGCCTACTCGCCCGACTCTTGCCTACTCTGCCCTCATGCTCCCTCTTCCTCCTCCTCCTTCTCTTGCCGCCTCTGCCCTCCTCTCCCCCCTGTCTTTTTGCTCCACCTTGTAGGCCTCCTCTCCTACAGTCTTGCCTTCTGCCGCCCCCTCTCTCCTCCACTTGCTCATCCTCCAGCTAGCTTGTCTGCCTTCTTTCTCCTCCTCCTCCTCCTCCTCCTCCTCTTTTGGCTGCCTGCTCTTGACCCTTCTTGTGTCGTCCTCCTCCTCCTTCCCCTCTTCCTCTTTCCTCCTCTTGCCTCTTGTTACTACATCTTTCTTCCTCTTGACTCCTCCTCCTCCTTGTATTCCCTTGTCCTCCAGGAGACAACAGAGGCAAGAGGACTAGGAGGCAACAGCAGGCAATGAAATGCAACAGAAGGCAGGAGGAGGAGGAGGAGGAGGAGGAGGAGAGTATGATGATGAGGAGGAGGAGGCGGAGGAGGAGGCGGCGTCTGGCGCCATTGGAGGCAAGAAGAGGCAAGATGAGGAGCAGGAAGATGAGGAGGTAACAGAAGGATTAGTTGGGGAAGGGACGGGAAGAGCAGAGGAGCTTGAGCAGGCGGTGGAGGAGGCGTGTACGGGAGTGAAGAAGAAGAGAGAGGAGGCAAGAGGAAGACATAGTTGCAGAGGAGGAGCAGGAGGAGGAGGCAAGAAGAGGCCAAAGGAGGCAGAGGAGCGGGATGCCAGAATGGCCATGACTAGGCAAGAGGAAGAGGAGGAGGAGATGAAGGGAAGAGGATGGAAGAGAAGGCAAGAGGAGGCAGAGGAAAGAGGATGAGGAAGCAGCAGGAGGCAAGCGAAGGAGGAGAGAAGAGGAGGCAAGAGGAGGAGGCAGCGATGGGAGGCAGAAGGAGGAAGAGGCAAGAGGAGGAGGAGCAGGAGGAGGAAGAGGCCGAAGGAGAAGGAGGCGGCAAGAGGTGAGAAGAGGAAGAGGAGAAGGAGGAAGAAAAAAGGAGGTAAGTGGCAGAGGGGTGACAAGTAAACAAGAGGAGGCAGAGGAAGAGGAGGCAGCAGGAGGCAAGAGCAGAAGAGTGGAGCAAGTGGAGGAGGAGGAGGAGAGGCGGCCAGCAAAGGTCAGAGGAGGCCCGAGAGGGAGGAAGATGCTTTTGCCTTTTGCCACTTGTTGCCTGCTGTTGCCTCCAGTCTCCTCCTCCCTCATCAGGCTGTTTGCTCTTTCAGCCCTTGACTGCACCTCCTCCTCCTGCTCCTCCTCTTCCTACCGCTTTTGGAGTTAGATCCTCTTTCGTCCTGGTGCGTCTTAGGGCATCCTGTGTCCTCTTATTCTTTTTCTTCTTCTTGCCTCCATTTGCCTCCTCCTCCTCTGCTTCCTCCACTAGCCTGCTGTGTCCTCCCGGGGCCTCCTCTTTTTCTTCAGATGATTGCCTCCTCTGGCCTCCTCGGGCCTAATCTTGCCGCCTCCTCCTTCTTTTCCTGATGCCTCCTTTTGCCTCCTGCTGCTTGACTTTGGGTGACCTGCTGTGGCCTCCTCTGGCCTCCTCTTTTTCTTCTGCCTCTTGCCTCTTCTTACCTCCTTCTCCTGCTTCTGCTTGGACACTTCTTCTGGGCTCTTGCTTCACTCTCTTGCCTCCTCCTCCCGTTGCCGCATCTGCCCTTTCCCTTCTCTTCCTCCGCAGCCTCCTCTAGCCTCCTCTTCCCTTCTGCCTGCTCCTGTGGCCTACTTGTGCTCTTCCTCTTGCCTCTTGTGGCCTCCTCCAGCATCCTCTTGCCTCCTCCTCTTTTGCTTTCTCTTGCCTCCAGTTGCCTCCTGCTGCTTGGTCTCTCTCCACCTTTTTCTCAATTTCTTGCCTCCTTTTGCTGCCGCCTCCTCCTCCTCCGCCTCCTCCTCCTCCTCTGCCTCCTGGGGACTCCTTTGGCCTCCTCCTAGGCCTGTTGCGCTTATCTCCATTTGTCTCCTCCTCCTCCTTTGCCTCCTGTGTCCTGCTCTGGCCTTCTCTTGCCTTCACATCCCCCCTCTCTCTGGCCTCCTCTTGCCTCATCCACTTCCTCTAGCCTACTCGCCCGACTCTTGCCTACTCTGCCCTCATGCTCCCTCTTCCTCCTCCTCCTTCTCTTGCCGCCTCTGCCCTCCTCTCCCCCCTGTCTTTTTGCTCCACCTTGTAGGCCTCCTCTCCTACAGTCTTGCCTTCTGCCGCCCCCTCTCTCCTCCACTTGCTCATCCTCCAGCTAGCTTGTCTGCCTCCTCCTCCTCCTCCTCCTCCTCCTCTTTTGGCTGCCTGCTCTTGACCCTTCTTGTGTCGTCCTCCTCCTCCTTCCCCTCTTCCTCTTTCCTCCTCTTGCCTCTTGTTACTACATCTTGCTTCCTCTTGACTCCTCCTCCTCCTTGTATTCCCTTGTCCTCCAGGAGACAACAGAGGCAAGAGGACTAGGAGGCAACAGCAGGCAATGAAATGCAACAGAAGGCAGGAGGAGGAGGAGGAGGAGGAGGAGAGTATGATGATGAGGATGAGGAGGCGGAGGAGGAGGCGGCGTCTGGCGCCATTGGAGGCAAGAAGAGGCAAGATGAGGAGCAGGAAGATGAGGAGGTAACAGAAGGATTAGTTGGGGAAGGGACGGGAAGAGCAGAGGAGCTTGAGCAGGAGGTGGAGGAGGCGTGTACGGGAGTGAAGAAGAAGAGAGAGGAGGCAAGAGGAAGACATAGTTGCAGAGGAGGAGCAGGAGGAGGAGGCAAGAAGAGGCCAAAGGAGGCAGAGGAGCAGGAGGCCAGAATGGCCATGACTAGGCAAGAGGAAGAGGAGGAGGAGATGAAGGGAAGAGGATGGAAGAGAAGGCAAGAGGAGGCAGAGGAAAGAGGATGAGGAAGCAGCAGGAGGCAAGCGAAGGAGGAGAGAAGAGGAGGCAAGAGGAGGAGGCAGCGATGGGAGGCAGAAGGAGGAAGAGGCAAGAGGCAAGAGGAGGAGGAGGAGCAGGAGGAGGAAGAGGCCGAAGGAGAAGGAGGCGGCAAGAGGTGAGAAGAGGAAGAGGAGAAGGAGGAAGAAAAAAGGAGGTAAGTGGCAGAGGGGTGACAAGTAAACAAGAGGAGGCAGAGGAAGAGGAGGCAGCAGGAGGCAAGAGCAGAAGAGTGGAGCAAGTGGAGGAGGAGGAGGAGGAGGCGGCCAGCAAAAGTCAGAGGAGGCCCGAGAGGGAGGAAGATGCTTTTGCCTTTTGCCACTTGTTGCCTGCTGTTGCCTCCAGTCTCCTCCTCCCTCATCAGGCTGTTTGCTCTTTCAGCCCTTGACTGCACCTCCTCCTCCTGCTCCTCCTCTTCCTACCGCTTTTGGAGTTAGATCCTCTTTCGTCCTGGTGCGTCTTAGGGCATCCTGTGTCCTCTTATTCTTTTTCTTCTTCTTGCCTCCATTTGCCTCCTCCTCCTCTGCTTCCTCCACTAGCCTGCTGTGTCCTCCCGGGGCCTCCTCTTTTTCTTCAGATGATTGCCTCCTCTGGCCTCCTCGGGCCTAATCTTGCCGCCTCCTCCTTCTTTTCCTGATGCCTCCTTTTGCCTCCTGCTGCTTGACTTTGGGTGACCTGCTGTGGCCTCCTCTGGCCTCCTCTTTTTCTTCTGCCTCTTGCCTCTTCTTACCTCCTTCTCCTGCTTCTGCTTGGACACTTCTTCTGGGCTCTTGCTTCACTCTCTTGCCTCCTCCTCCCGTTGCCGCATCTGCCCTTTCCCTTCTCTTCCTCCGCAGCCTCCTCTAGCCTCCTCTTCCCTTCTGCCTGCTCCTGTGGCCTACTTGTGCTCTTCCTCTTGCCTCTTGTGGCCTCCTCCAGCATCCTCTTGCCTCCTCCTCTTTTGCTTTCTCTTGCCTCCAGTTGCCTCCTGCTGCTTGGTCTCTCTCCACCTTTTTCTCAATTTCTTGCCTCCTTTTGCTGCCGCCTCCTCCTCCTCCGCCTCCTCCTCCTCCTCTGCCTCCTGGGGACTCCTTTGGCCTCCTCCTAGGCCTGTTGCGCTTATCTCCATTTGTCTCCTCCTCCTCCTTTGCCTCCTGTGTCCTGCTCTGGCCTTCTCTTGCCTTCACTTCTCCCCCTCTCTCTGGCCTCCTCTTGCCTCATCCACTTCCTCTAGCCTACTCGCCCGACTCTTGCCTACTCTGCCCTCATGCTCCCTCTTCCTCCTCCTCCTTCTCTTGCCGCCTCTGCCCTCCTCTCCCCCCTGTCTTTTTGCTCCACCTTGTAGGCCTCCTCTCCTACAGTCTTGCCTTCTGCCGCCCCCTCTCTCCTCCACTTGCTCATCCTCCAGCTAGCTTGTCTGCCTTCTTTCTCCTCCTCCTCCTCCTCCTCCTCTTTTGGCTGCCTGCTCTTGACCCTTCTTGTGTCGTCCTCCTCCTCCTTCCCCTCTTCCTCTTTCCTCCTCTTGCCTCTTGTTACTACATCTTGCTTCCTCTTGACTCCTCCTCCTCCTTGTATTCCCTTGTCCTCCAGGAGACAACAGAGGCAAGAGGACTAGGAGGCAACAGCAGGCAATGAAATGCAACAGAAGGCAGGAGGAGGAGGAGGAGGAGGAGGAGAGAGTATGATGATGAGGATGAGGAGGCGGAGGAGGAGGCGGCGTCTGGCGCCATTGGAGGCAAGAAGAGGCAAGATGAGGAGCAGGAAGATGAGGAGGTAACAGAAGGATTAGTTGGGGAAGGGACGGGAAGAGCAGAGGAGCTTGAGCAGGAGGTGGAGGAGGCGTGTACGGGAGTGAAGAAGAAGAGAGAGGAGGCAAGAGGAAGACATAGTTGCAGAGGAGGAGCAGGAGGAGGAGGCAAGAAGAGGCCAAAGGAGGCAGAGGAGCAGGAGGCCAGAATGGCCATGACTAGGCAAGAGGAAGAGGAGGAGGAGATGAAGGGAAGAGGATGGAAGAGAAGGCAAGAGGAGGCAGAGGAAAGAGGATGAGGAAGCAGCAGGAGGCAAGCGAAGGAGGAGAGAAGAGGAGGCAAGAGGAGGAGGCAGCGATGGGAGGCAGAAGGAGAAGGAGGCGGCAAGAGGTGAGAAGAGGAAGAGGAGAAGGAGGAAGAAAAAAGGAGGTAAGTGGCAGAGGGGTGACAAGTAAACAAGAGGAGGCAGAGGAAGAGGAGGCAGCAGGAGGCAAGAGCAGAAGAGTGGAGCAAGTGGAGGAGGAGGAGGAGGAGGCGGCCAGCAAAGGTCAGAGGAGGCCCGAGAGGGAGGAAGATGCTTTTGCCTTTTGCCACTTGTTGCCTGCTGTTGCCTCCAGTCTCCTCCTCCCTCATCAGGCTGTTTGCTCTTTCAGCCCTTGACTGCACCTCCTCCTCCTGCTCCTCCTCTTCCTACCGCTTTTGGAGTTAGATCCTCTTTCGTCCTGGTGCGTCTTAGGGCATCCTGTGTCCTCTTATTCTTTTTCTTCTTCTTGCCTCCATTTGCCTCCTCCTCCTCTGCTTCCTCCACTAGCCTGCTGTGTCCTCCCGGGGCCTCCTCTTTTTCTTCAGATGATTGCCTCCTCTGGCCTCCTCGGGCCTAATCTTGCCGCCTCCTCCTTCTTTTCCTGATGCCTCCTTTTGCCTCCTGCTGCTTGACTTTGGGTGACCTGCTGTGGCCTCCTCTGGCCTCCTCTTTTTCTTCTGCCTCTTGCCTCTTCTTACCTCCTTCTCCTGCTTCTGCTTGGACACTTCTTCTGGGCTCTTGCTTCACTCTCTTGCCTCCTCCTCCCGTTGCCGCATCTGCCCTTTCCCTTCTCTTCCTCCGCAGCCTCCTCTAGCCTCCTCTTCCCTTCTGCCTGCTCCTGTGGCCTACTTGTGCTCTTCCTCTTGCCTCTTGTGGCCTCCTCCAGCATCCTCTTGCCTCCTCCTCTTTTGCTTTCTCTTGCCTCCAGTTGCCTCCTGCTGCTTGGTCTCTCTCCACCTTTTTCTCAATTTCTTGCCTCCTTTTGCTGCCGCCTCCTCCTCCTCCGCCTCCTCCTCCTCCTCTGCCTCCTGGGGACTCCTTTGGCCTCCTCCTAGGCCTGTTGCGCTTATCTCCATTTGTCTCCTCCTCCTCCTTTGCCTCCTGTGTCCTGCTCTGGCCTTCTCTTGCCTTCACTTCTCCCCCTCTCTCTGGCCTCCTCTTGCCTCATCCACTTCCTCTAGCCTACTCGCCCGACTCTTGCCTACTCTGCCCTCATGCTCCCTCTTCCTCCTCCTCCTTCTCTTGCCGCCTCTGCCCTCCTCTCCCCCCTGTCTTTTTGCTCCACCTTGTAGGCCTCCTCTCCTACAGTCTTGCCTTCTGCCGCCCCCTCTCTCCTCCACTTGCTCATCCTCCAGCTAGCTTGTCTGCCTTCTTTCTCCTCCTCCTCCTCCTCCTCCTCCTCTTTTGGCTGCCTGCTCTTGACCCTTCTTGTGTCGTCCTCCTCCTCCTTCCCCTCTTCCTCTTTCCTCCTCTTGCCTCTTGTTACTACATCTTGCTTCCTCTTGACTCCTCCTCCTCCTTGTATTCCCTTGTCCTCCAGGAGACAACAGAGGCAAGAGGACTAGGAGGCAACAGCAGGCAATGAAATGCAACAGAAGGCAGGAGGAGGAGGAGGAGGAGGAGAGTATGATGATGAGGATGAGGAGGCGGAGGAGGAGGCGGCGGCGTCTGGCGCCATTGGAGGCAAGAAGAGGCAAGATGAGGAGCAGGAAGATGAGGAGGTAACAGAAGGATTAGTTGGGGAAGGGACGGGAAGAGCAGAGGAGCTTGAGCAGGAGGTGAGGAGGCGTGTACGGGAGTGAAGAAGAAGAGAGAGGAGGCAAGAGGAAGACATAGTTGCAGAGGAGGAGCAGGAGGAGGAGGCAAGAAGAGGCCAAAGGAGGCAGAGGAGCAGGAGGCCAGAATGGCCATGACTAGGCAAGAGGAAGAGGAGGAGGAGATGAAGGGAAGAGGATGGAAGAGAAGGCAAGAGGAGCAGAGGAAAGAGGATGAGGAAGCAGCAGGAGGCAAGCGAAGGAGGAGAGAAGAGGAGGCAAGAGGAGGAGGCAGCGATGGGAGGCAGAAGGAGGAAGAGGCAAGAGGAGGAGGAGGAGGAGGAGGAAGAGGCCGAAGGAGAAGGAGGCGGCAAGAGGTGAGAAGAGGAAGAGGAGAAGGAGGAAGAAAAAAGGAGGTAAGTGGCAGAGGGGTGACAAGTAAACAAGAGGAGGCAGAGGAAGAGGAGGCAGCAGGAGGCAAGAGCAGAAGAGTGGAGCAAGTGGAGGAGGAGGAGGAGGAGGCCAGCAAAGGTCAGAGGAGGCCCGAGAGGGAGGAAGATGCTTTTGCCTTTTGCCACTTGTTGCCTGCTGTTGCCTCCAGTCTCCTCCTCCCTCATCAGGCTGTTTGCTCTTTCAGCCCTTGACTGCACCTCCTCCTCCTGCTCCTCCTCTTCCTACCGCTTTTGGAGTTAGATCCTCTTTCGTCCTGGTGCGTCTTAGGGCATCCTGTGTCCTCTTATTCTTTTTCTTCTTCTTGCCTCCATTTGCCTCCTCCTCCTCTGCTTCCTCCACTAGCCTGCTGTGTCCTCCCGGGCCTCCTCTTTTTCTTCAGATGATTGCCTCCTCTGGCCTCCTCGGGCCTAATCTTGCCGCCTCCTCCTTCTTTTCCTGATGCCTCCTTTTGCCTCCTGCTGCTTGACTTTGGGTGACCTGCTGTGGCCTCCTCTGGCCTCCTCTTTTTCTTCTGCCTCTTGCCTCTTCTTACCTCCTTCTCCTGCTTCTGCTTGGACACTTCTTCTGGCCTCTTGCTTCACTCTCTTGCCTCCTCCTCCCGTTGCCGCATCTGCCCTTTCCCTTCTCTTCCTCCGCAGCCTCCTCTAGCCTCCTCTTCCCTTCTGCCTGCTCCTGTGGCCTACTTGTGCTCTTCCTCTTGCCTCTTGTGGCCTCCTCCAGCATCCTCTTGCCTCCTCCTCTTTTGCTTTCTCTTGCCTCCAGTTGCCTCCTGCTGCTTGGTCTCTCTCCACCTTTTTCTCAATTTCTTGCCTCCTTTTGCTGCCGCCTCCTCCTCCTCCGCCTCCTCCTCCTCCTCTGCCTCCTGGGGACTCCTTTGGCCTCCTCCTAGGCCTGTTGCGCTTATCTCCATTTGTCTCCTCCTCCTCCTTTGCCTCCTGTGTCCTGCTCTGGCCTTCTCTTGCCTTCACTTCTCCCCCTCTCTCTGGCCTCCTCTTGCCTCATCCACTTCCTCTAGCCTACTCGCCCGACTCTTGCCTACTCTGCCCTCATGCTCCCTCTTCCTCCTCCTCCTTCTCTTGCCGCCTCTGCCCTCCTCTCCCCCCTGTCTTTTTGCTCCACCTTGTAGGCCTCCTCTCCTACAGTCTTGCCTTCTGCCGCCCCCTCTCTCCTCCACTTGCTCATCCTCCAGCTAGCTTGTCTGCCTTCTTTCTCCTCCTCCTCCTCCTCCTCCTCCTCTTTTGGCTGCCTGCTCTTGACCCTTCTTGTGTCGTCCTCCTCCTCCTTCCCCTCTTCCTCTTTCCTCCTCTTGCCTCTTGTTACTACATCTTGCTTCCTCTTGACTCCTCCTCCTCCTTGTATTCCCTTGTCCTCCAGGAGACAACAGAGGCAAGAGGACTAGGAGGCAACAGCAGGCAATGAAATGCAACAGAAGGCAGGAGGAGGAGGAGGAGGAGGAGAGAGTATGATGATGAGGATGAGGAGGCGGAGGAGGAGGCGGCGTCTGGCGCCATTGGAGGCAAGAAGAGGCAAGATGAGGAGCAGGAAGATGAGGAGGTAACAGAAGGATTAGTTGGGGAAGGGACGGGAAGAGCAGAGGAGCTTGAGCAGGAGGTGGAGGAGGCGTGTACGGGAGTGAAGAAGAAGAGAGAGGAGGCAAGAGGAAGACATAGTTGCAGAGGAGGAGCAGGAGGAGGAGGCAAGAAGAGGCCAAAGGAGGCAGAGGAGCAGGAGGCCAGAATGGCCATGACTAGGCAAGAGGAAGAGGAGGAGGAGATGAAGGGAAGAGGATGGAAGAGAAGGCAAGAGGAGGCAGAGGAAAGAGGATGAGGAAGCAGCAGGAGGCAAGCGAAGGAGGAGAGAAGAGGAGGCAAGAGGAGGAGGCAGCGATGGGAGGCAGAAGGAGGAAGAGGCAAGAGGAGGAGGAGCAGGAGGAGGAAGAGGCCGAAGGAGAAGGAGGCGGCAAGAGGTGAGAAGAGGAAGAGGAGAAGGAGGAAGAAAAAAGGAGGTAAGTGGCAGAGGGGTGACAAGTAAACAAGAGGAGGCAGAGGAAGAGGAGGCAGCAGGAGGCAAGAGCAGAAGAGTGGAGCAAGTGGAGGAGGAGGAGGAGGAGGCGGCCAGCAAAGGTCAGAGGAGGCCCGAGAGGGAGGAAGATGCTTTTGCCTTTTGCCACTTGTTGCCTGCTGTTGCCTCCAGTCTCCTCCTCCCTCATCAGGCTGTTTGCTCTTTCAGCCCTTGACTGCATCTCCTCCTCCTGCTCCTCCTCTTCCTACCGCTTTTGGAGTTAGATCCTCTTTCGTCCTGGTGCGTCTTAGGGCATCCTGTGTCCTCTTATTCTTTTTCTTCTTCTTGCCTCCATTTGCCTCCTCCTCCTCTGCTTCCTCCACTAGCCTGCTGTGTCCTCCCGGGGCCCCTCTTTTTCTTCAGATGATTGCCTCCTCTGGCCTCCTCGGGCCTAATCTTGCCGCCTCCTCCTTCTTTTCCTGATGCCTCCTTTTGCCTCCTGCTGCTTGACTTTGGGTGACCTGCTGTGGCCTCCTCTGGCCTCCTCTTTTTCTTCTGCCTCTTGCCTCTTCTTACCTCCTTCTCCTGCTTCTGCTTGGACACTTCTTCTGGCCTCTTGCTTCACTCTCTTGCCTCCTCCTCCCGTTGCCGCATCTGCCCTTTCCCTTCTCTTCCTCCGCAGCCTCCTCTAGCCTCCTCTTCCCTTCTGCCTGCTCCTGTGGCCTACTTGTGCTCTTCCTCTTGCCTCTTGTGGCCTCCTCCAGCATCCTCTTGCCTCCTCCTCTTTTGCTTTCTCTTGCCTCCAGTTGCCTCCTGCTGCTTGGTCTCTCTCCACCTTTTTTCAATTTCTTGCCTCCTTTTGCTGCCGCCTCCTCCTCCTCCGCCTCCTCCTCCTCCTCTGCCTCCTGGGGACTCCTTTGGCCTCCTCCTAGGCCTGTTGCGCTTATCTCCATTTGTCTCCTCCTCCTCCTTTGCCTCCTGTGTCCTGCTCTGGCCTTCTCTTGCCTTCACATCTCCCCCTCTCTCTGGCCTCCTCTTGCCTCATCCACTTCCTCTAGCCTACTCGCCCGACTCTTGCCTACTCTGCCCTCATGCTCCCTCTTCCTCCTCCTCCTTCTCTTGCCGCCTCTGCCCTCCTCTCCCCCCTGTCTTTTTGCTCCACCTTGTAGGCCTCCTCTCCTACAGTCTTGCCTTCTGCCGCCCCCTCTCTCCTCCACTTGCTCATCCTCCAGCTAGCTTGTCTGCCTTCTTTCTCCTCCTCCTCCTCCTCCTCCTCCTCTTTTGGCTGCCTGCTCTTGACCCTTCTTGTGTCGTCCTCCTCCTCCTTCCCCTCTTCCTCTTTCCTCCTCTTGCCTCTTGTTACTACATCTTGCTTCCTCTTGACTCCTCCTCCTCCTTGTATTCCCTTGTCCTCCAGGAGACAACAGAGGCAAGAGGACTAGGAGGCAACAGCAGGCAATGAAATGCAACAGAAGGCAGGAGGAGGAGGAGGAGGAGGAGGAGAGTATGATGATGAGGATGAGGAGGCGGAGGAGGAGGCGGCGTCTGGCGCCATTGGAGGCAAGAAGAGGCAAGATGAGGAGCAGGAAGATGAGGAGGTAACAGAAGGATTAGTTGGGGAAGGGACGGGAAGAGCAGAGGAGCTTGAGCAGGAGGTGGAGGAGGCGTGTACGGGAGTGAAGAAGAAGAGAGAGGAGGCAAGAGGAAGACATAGTTGCAGAGGAGGAGCAGGAGGAGGAGGCAAGAAGAGGCCAAAGGAGGCAGAGGAGCAGGAGGCCAGAATGGCCATGACTAGGCAAGAGGAAGAGGAGGAGGAGATGAAGGGAAGAGGATGGAAGAGAAGGCAAGAGGAGGCAGAGGAAAGAGGATGAGGAAGCAGCAGGAGGCAAGCGAAGGAGGAGAGAAGAGGAGGCAAGAGGAGGAGGCAGCGATGGGAGGCAGAAGGAGGAAGAGGCAAGAGGAGGAGGAGCAGGAGGAGGAAGAGGCCGAAGGAGAAGGAGGCGGCAAGAGGTGAGAAGAGGAAGAGGAGAAGGAGGAAGAAAAAAGGAGGTAAGTGGCAGAGGGGTGACAAGTAAACAAGAGGAGGCAGAGGAAGAGGAGGCAGCAGGAGGCAAGAGCAGAAGAGTGGAGCAAGTGGAGGAGGAGGAGGAGGAGGCGGCCAGCAAAGGTCAGAGGAGGCCCGAGAGGGAGGAAGATGCTTTTGCCTTTTGCCACTTGTTGCCTGCTGTTGCCTCCAGTCTCCTCCTCCCTCATCAGGCTGTTTGCTCTTTCAGCCCTTGACTGCACCTCCTCCTCCTGCTCCTCCTCTTCCTACCGCTTTTGGAGTTAGATCCTCTTTCGTCCTGGTGCGTCTTAGGGCATCCTGTGTTCTCTTATTCTTTTTCTTCTTCTTGCCTCCATTTGCCTCCTCCTCCTCTGCTTCCTCCACTAGCCTGCTGTGTCCTCCCGGGGCCTCCTCTTTTTCTTCAGATGATTGCCTCCTCTGGCCTCCTCGGGCCTAATCTTGCCGCCTCCTCCTTCTTTTCCTGATGCCTCCTTTTGCCTCCTGCTGCTTGACTTTGGGTGACCTGCTGTGGCCTCCTCTGGCCTCCTCTTTTTCTTCTGCCTCTTGCCTCTTCTTACCTCCTTCTCCTGCTTCTGCTTGGACACTTCTTCTGGCCTCTTGCTTCACTCTCTTGCCTCCTCCTCCCGTTGCCTCATCTGCCCTTTCCCTTCTCTTCCTCCGCAGCCTCCTCTAGCCTCCTCTTCCCTTCTGCCTGCTCCTGTGGCCTACTTGTGCTCTTCCTCTTGCCTCTTGTGGCCTCCTCCAGCATCCTCTTGCCTCCTCCTCTTTTGCTTTCTCTTGCCTCCAGTTGCCTCCTGCTGCTTGGTCTCTCTCCACCTTTTTCTCAATTTCTTGCCTCCTTTTGCTGCCGCCTCCTCCTCCTCCGCCTCCTCCTCCTCCTCTGCCTCCTGGGGACTCCTTTGGCCTCCTCCTAGGCCTGTTGCGCTTATCTCCATTTGTCTCCTCCTCCTCCTTTGCCTCCTGTGTCCTGCTCTGGCCTTCTCTTGCCTTCACATCTCCCCCTCTCTCTGGCCTCCTCTTGCCTCATCCACTTCCTCTAGCCTACTCGCCCGACTCTTGCCTACTCTGCCCTCATGCTCCCTCTTCCTCCTCCTCCTTCTCTTGCCGCCTCTGCCCTCCTCTCCCCCCTGTCTTTTTGCTCCACCTTGTAGGCCTCCTCTCCTACAGTCTTGCCTTCTGCCGCCCCCTCTCTCCTCCACTTGCTCATCCTCCAGCTAGCTTGTCTGCCTTCTTTCTCCTCCTCCTCCTCCTCCTCCTCCTCTTTTGGCTGCCTGCTCTTGACCCTTCTTGTGTCGTCCTCCTCCTCCTTCCCCTCTTCCTCTTTCCTCCTCTTGCCTCTTGTTACTACATCTTGCTTCCTCTTGACTCCTCCTCCTCCTTGTATTCCCTTGTCCTCCAGGAGACAACAGAGGCAAGAGGACTAGGAGGCAACAGCAGGCAATGAAATGCAACAGAAGGCAGGAGGAGGAGGAGGAGGAGGAGGAGGAGAGTATGATGATGAGATGAGGAGGCGGAGGAGGAGGCGGCGTCTGGCGCCATTGGAGGCAAGAAGAGGCAAGATGAGGAGCAGGAAGATGAGGAGGTAACAGAAGGATTAGTTGGGGAAGGGACGGGAAGAGCAGAGGAGCTTGAGCAGGAGGTGGAGGAGGCGTGTACGGGAGTGAAGAAGAAGAGAGAGGAGGCAAGAGGAAGACATAGTTGCAGAGGAGGAGCAGGAGGAGGAGGCAAGAAGAGGCCAAAGGAGGCAGAGGAGCAGGAGGCCAGAATGGCCATGACTAGGCAAGAGGAAGAGGAGGAGGAGATGAAGGGAAGAGGATGGAAGAGAAGGCAAGAGGAGGCAGAGGAAAGAGGATGAGGAAGCAGCAGGAGGCAAGCGAAGGAGGAGAGAAGAGGAGGCAAGAGGAGGAGGCAGCGATGGGAGGCAGAAGGAGGAAGAGGCAAGAGGAGGAGGAGAGTATGAGGAGGAAGAGGCCGAAGGAGAAGGAGGCGGCAAGAGGTGAGAAGAGGAAGAGGAGAAGGAGGAAGAAAAAGGAGGTAAGTGGCAGAGGGGTGACAAGTAAACAAGAGGAGGCAGAGGAAGAGGAGGCAGCAGGAGGCAAGAGCAGAAGAGTGGAGCAAGTGGAGGAGGAGGAGGCGGCCAGCAAAGGTCAGAGGAGGCCCGAGAGGGAGGAAGATGCTTTTGCCTTTTGCCACTTGTTGCCTGCTGTTGCCTCCAGTCCCTCCTCCCTCATCAGGCTGTTTGCTCTTTCAGCCCTTGACTGCACCTCCTCCTCCTGCTCCTCCTCTTCCTACCGCTTTTGGAGTTAGATCCTCTTTCGTCCTGGTGCGTCTTAGGGCATCCTGTGTCCTTATTCTTTTTCTTCTTCTTGCCTCCATTTGCCTCCTCCTCCTCTGCTTCCTCCACTAGCCTGCTGTGTCCTCCCGGGGCCTCCTCTTTTTCTTCAGATGATTGCCTCCTCTGGCCTCCTCGGGCCTAATCTTGCCGCCTCCTCCTTCTTTTCCTGATGCCTCCTTTTGCCTCCTGCTGCTTGACTTTGGGTGACCTGCTGTGGCCTCCTCTGGCCTCCTCTTTTTCTTCTGCCTCTTGCCTCTTCTTACCTCCTTCTCCTGCTTCTGCTTGGACACTTCTTCTGGCCTCTTGCTTCACTCTCTTGCCTCCTCCTCCCGTTGCCGCATCTGCCCTTTCCCTTCTCCTCCTCCGCAGCCTCCTCTAGCCTCCTCTTCCCTTCTGCCTGCTCCTGTGGCCTACTTGTGCTCTTCCTCTTGCCTCTTGTGGCCTCCTCCAGCATCCTCTTGCCTCCTCCTCTTTTGCTTTCTCTTGCCTCCAGTTGCCTCCTGCTGCTTGGTCTCTCTCCACCTTTTTCTCAATTTCTTGCCTCCTTTTGCTGCCGCCTCCTCCTCCTCCGCCTCCTCCTCCTCCTCTGCCTCCTGGGGACTCCTTTGGCCTCCTCCTAGGCCTGTTGCGCTTATCTCCATTTGTCTCCTCCTCCTCCTTTGCCTCCTGTGTCCTGCTCTGGCCTTCTCTTGCCTTCACATCTCCCCCTCTCTCTGGCCTCCTCTTGCCTCATCCACTTCCTCTAGCCTACTCGCCCGACTCTTGCCTACTCTGCCCTCATGCTCCCTCTTCCTCCTCCTCCTTCTCTTGCCGCCTCTGCCCTCCTCTCCCCCCTGTCTTTTTGCTCCACCTTGTAGGCCTCCTCTCCTACAGTCTTGCCTTCTGCCGCCCCCCTCTCTCCTCCACTTGCTCATCCTCCAGCTAGCTTGTCTGCCTTCTTTCTCCTCCTCCTCCTCCTCCTCCTCCTCTTTTGGCTGCCTGCTCTTGACCCTTCTTGTGTCGTCCTCCTCCTCCTTCCCCTCTTCCTCTTTCCTCCTCTTGCCTCTTGTTACTACATCTTGCTTCCTCTTGACTCCTCCTCCTCCTTGTATTCCCTTGTCCTCCAGGAGACAACAGAGGCAAGAGGACTAGGAGGCAACAGCAGGCAATGAAATGCAACAGAAGGCAGGAGGAGGAGGAGGAGGAGAGTATGATGATGAGATGAGGAGGCGGAGGAGGAGGCGGCGTCTGGCGCCATTGGAGGCAAGAAGAGGCAAGATGAGGCAGGAAGATGAGGAGGTAACAGAAGGATTAGTTGGGGAAGGGACGGGAAGAGCAGAGGAGCTTGAGCAGGAGGTGGAGGAGGCGTGTACGGGAGTGAAGAAGAAGAGAGAGGAGGCAAGAGGAAGACATAGTTGCAGAGGAGGAGCAGGAGGAGGCAAGAAGAGGCCAAAGGAGGCAGAGGAGCAGGAGGCCAGAATGGCCATGACTAGGCAAGAGGAAGAGGAGGAGGAGATGAAGGGAAGAGGATGGAAGAGAAGGCAAGAGGAGGCAGAGGAAAGAGGATGAGGAAGCAGCAGGAGGCAAGCGAAGGAGGAGAGAAGAGGAGGCAAGAGGAGGAGGCAGCGATGGGAGGCAGAAGGAGGAAAGAGGAAGAGGAGAAGGAGGAGGAGGACGGCAAGAGGTGAGAAGAGGAAGAGGAGAAGGAGGAAGAAAAAAGGAGGTAAGTGGCAGAGGGGTGACAAGTAAACAAGAGGAGGCAGAGGAAGAGGAGGCAGCAGGAGGCAAGAGCAGAAGAGTGGAGCAAGTGGAGGAGGAGGAGGCGGCCAGCAAAGGTCAGAGGAGGCCCGAGAGGGAGGAAGATGCTTTTGCCTTTTGCCACTTGTTGCCTGCTGTTGCCTCCAGTCTCCTCCTCCCTCATCAGGCTGTTTGCTCTTTCAGCCCTTGACTGCACCTCCTCCTCCTGCTCCTCCTCTTCCTACCGCTTTTGGAGTTAGATCCTCTTTCGTCCTGGTGCGTCTTAGGGCATCCTGTGTTCTCTTATTCTTTTTCTTCTTCTTGCCTCCATTTGCCTCCTCCTCCTCTGCTTCCTCCACTAGCCTGCTGTGTCCTCCCGGGGCCTCCTCTTTTTCTTCAGATGATTGCCTCCTCTGGCCTCCTCGGGCCTAATCTTGCCGCCTCCTCCTTCTTTTCCTGATGCCTCCTTTTGCCTCCTGCTGCTTGACTTTGGGTGACCTGCTGTGGCCTCCTCTGGCCTCCTCTTTTTCTTCTGCCTCTTGCCTCTTCTTACCTCCTTCTCCTGCTTCTGCTTGGACACTTCTTCTGGCCTCTTGCTTCACTCTCTTGCCTCCTCCTCCCGTTGCCGCATCTGCCCTTTCCCTTCTCTCCTCCGCAGCCTCCTCTAGCCTCCTCTTCCCTTCTGCCTGCTCCTGTGGCCTACTTGTGCTCTTCCTCTTGCCTCTTGTGGCCTCCTCCAGCATCCTCTTGCCTCCTCCTCTTTTGCTTTCTCTTGCCTCCAGTTGCCTCCTGCTGCTTGGTCTCTCTCCACCTTTTTCTCAATTTCTTGCCTCCTTTTGCTGCCGCCTCCTCCTCCTCCGCCTCCTCCTCCTCCTCTGCCTCCTGGGGACTCCTTTGGCCTCCTCCTAGGCCTGTTGCGCTTATCTCCATTTGTCTCCTCCTCCTCCTTTGCCTCCTGTGTCCGCTCTGGCCTTCTCTTGCCTTCACATCTCCCCCTCTCTCTGGCCTCCTCTTGCCTCATCCACTTCCTCTAGCCTACTCGCCCGACTCTTGCCTACTCTGCCCTCATGCTCCCTCTTCCTCCTCCTCCTTCTCTTGCCGCCTCTGCCCTCCTCTCCCCCCTGTCTTTTTGCTCCACCTTGTAGGCCTCCTCTCCTACAGTCTTGCCTTCTGCCGCCCCCTCTCTCCTCCACTTGCTCATCCTCCAGCTAGCTTGTCTGCCTTCTTTCTCCTCCTCCTCCTCCTCCTCCTCCTCTTTTGGCTGCCTGCTCTTGACCCTTCTTGTGTCGTCCTCCTCCTCCTTCCCCTCTTCCTCTTTCCTCCTCTTGCCTCTTGTTACTACATCTTGCTTCCTCTTGACTCCTCCTCCTCCTTGTATTCCCTTGTCCTCCAGGAGACAACAGAGGCAAGAGGACTAGGAGGCAACAGCAGGCAATGAAATGCAACAGAAGGCAGGAGGAGGAGGAGGAGAGGGGAAGGAGGAGGAGAGTATGATGATGAGGATGAGGAGGCGGAGGAGGAGGCGGCGTCTGGCGCCATTGGAGGCAAGAAGAGGCAAGATGAGGAGCAGGAAGATGAGGAGGTAACAGAAGGATTAGTTGGGGAAGGGACGGGAAGAGCAGAGGAGCTTGAGCAGGAGGTGGAGGAGGCGTGTACGGGAGTGAAGAAGGAGAGAGAGGAGGCAAGAGGAAGACATAGTTGCAGAGGAGGAGCAGGAGGAGGAGGCAAGAAGAGGCCAAAGGAGGCAGAGGAGCAGGAGGCCAGAATGGCCATGACTAGGCAAGAGGAAGAGGAGGAGGAGATGAAGGGAAGAGGATGGAAGAGAAGGCAAGAGGAGGCAGAGGAAAGAGGATGAGGAAGCAGCAGGAGGCAAGCGAAGGAGGAGAGAAGAGGAGGCAAGAGGAGGAGGCAGCGATGGGAGGCAGAAGGAGGAAGAGGCAAGAGGAAGAGGAGGAGGAGATGAAGGGAAGAGGCCGAAGGAGAAGGAGGCGGCAAGAGGTGAGAAGAGGAAGAGGAGAAGGAGGAAGAAAAAAGGAGTAAGTGGCAGAGGGGACAAGTAAACAAGAGGAGGCAGAGGAAGAGGAGGCAGCAGGAGGCAAGAGCAGAAGAGTGGAGCAAGTGGAGGAGGAGGAGAGGAGGCGGCCAGCAAAGGTCAGAGGAGGCCCGAGAGGGAGAAGATGCTTTTGCCTTTTGCCACTTGTTGCCTGCTGTTGCCTCCAGGCTCCTCCTCCCTCATCAGGCTGTTTGCTCTTTCAGCCCTTGACTGCACCTCCATCCTCCTGCTCCTCCTCTACCTACCGCTTTTGGAGTTAGATCCCACTTTCGTCCTGGTGCGTCTTAGGGCATCCTGTGTCCCTCTTATTCTTTTTCTTCTTCTTGCCTCCATTTGCCTCCTCCTCCTCTGCTTCCTCCACT
>NW_026561750.1:0-96235 GCF_028858705.1 Grus americana | reverse complement strand
GACGTTTAGAGTTTTGAGCGTGGGACGCTGATTTTGGTGGAGAGGGACGTAAGGCTCTATGTTGAGCCCTTGCTCGGGTAGGCGAGCCCGCAGCCCCAATGTGAGTGGGTCTGTGCGAGGGCCGCTGAGGGAGGTTTGAGGGCAGGCATGCGTTTTGGGGCTGGCACCTTTGGCGTGGGAGCTAGGGCTGGACGTTTAGAGTTTTGAGCGTGGACGCTGATTTTGGTGGAGAGGGACGTAAGGCTCTATGTTGAGCCTTGCTCGGACAGGCGAGCCCGCAGCCCCAATGTGAGTGGGTCTGTGCGAGGGCTGCTGAGGGAGGTTTGAGGGCAGGCATGCGTTTTGGGGCTGGACGTTTAGAGTTTTGAGCGTGGACGCTGATTTTGGTGGAGAGGGACGTAAGGCTCTATGTTGAGCCCTTGCTCGGACAGGCGAGCCCGCAGCCCCAGTGTGAGTGGGTCTGTGCGAGGGCCGCTGAGGGAGGTTTGAGGGCAGGCATGCGTTTTGGGCTGGCACCTTTGGCGTGGAGCTAGGGCTGGACGTTTAGAGTTTGAGCGTGGACGCTGATTTTGGTGGGAGAGGGACGTAAGGCTCTATGTTGAGCCCTTGCTCGGACAGGCGAGCCCGCAGCCCCAATGTGAGTGGGTCTGTGCGAGGGCGCTGAGGGAGGTTTGAGGGCAGGCATGCGTTTTGGGGCTGGCACCTTTGGCGTGGGAGCTAGGGCTGGACGTTTAGAGTTTTGAGCGTGGACGTGTGATTTTGGTGGAGAGGGACGTAAGGCTCTATGTTGAGCCTTGCTCGGACAGGCGAGCCCGCAGCCCCAATGTGAGTGGTGGTGTGCGAGGGCCGCTGAGGGAGGTTTGAGGGCAGGCATGCGTTTTGGGGCTGGCACCTTTGGCGTGGGAGCTAGGGCTGGACGTTTAGAGTTTTGAGCGTGGACGCTGATTTTGGTGGAGAGGGACGTAAGGCTCTATGTTGAGCCTTTGCTCATCTAGGCGAGCCCGCAGCCCCAATGTGAGTGGGTCTGTGCGAGGGCCGCTGAGGGAGGTTTGAGGGCAGGCATGCGTTTTGGGGCTGGCACCTTTGGCGTGGGAGCTAGGGCTGGACGTTTAGAGTTTTGAGCGTGGACGCTGATTTTGGTGGAGAGGGACGTAAGGCTCTATGTTGAGCCCTTGCTCGGCTAGGCGAGCCCGCAGCCCCAATGTGAGTGGGTCTGTGCGAGGGCCGCTGAGGGAGGTTTGAGGGCAGGCATGCGTTTTGGGGCTGGCACCTTTGGCGTGGGAGCTAGGGCTGGACGTTTAGAGTTTTGAGCGTGGACGCTGATTTTTGGTGGAGAGGGACGTAAGGCTCTATGTTGAGCCCTTGCTCGGCTAGGCGAGCCCGCAGCCCCAATGTGAGTGGGTCTGTGCGAGGGCCGCTGAGGGAGGTTTGAGGGCAGGCATGCGTTTTGGGGCTGGCACTTTAGGCGTGGGAGCTAGGGCTGGACGTTTAGAGTTTTGAGCGTGGACGCTGATTTTTGGTGGAGAGGGACGTAAGGCTCTATGTTGAGCCCTTGCTCGGACAGGCGAGCCCGCAGCCCCAATGTGAGTGGGTCTGTGCGAGGGCCGCTGAGGGAGGTTTGAGGGCAGGCATGCGTTTTGGGGCTGGCACCTTTGGCGTGGGAGCTAGGGCTGGACGTTTAGAGTTTTGAGCGTGGACGCTGATTTTTGGTGGAGAGGGACGTAAGGCTCTATGTTGAGCCTTGCTCGGCTAGGCGAGCCCGCAGCCCCAATGTGAGTGGGTCTGTGCGAGGGGGCTGAGGGAGGTTTGAGGGCAGGCATGCGTTTTGGGGCTGGCACCTTTGGCGTGGGAGCTAGGGCTGGACGTTTAGAGTTTTGAGCGTGGACGCTGATTTTGGTGGAGAGGGACGTAAGGCTCTATGTTGAGCCCTTGCTCGGCTAGGCGAGCCCGCAGCCCCAATGTGAGTGGGTCTGTGCGAGGGCCGCTGAGGGAGGTTTGAGGGCAGGCATGCGTTTTGGGGCTGGCACCTTTGGCGTGGGAGCTAGGGCTGGACGTTTAGAGTTTTGAGCGTGGACGCTGATTTTGGTGGAGAGGGACGTAAGGCTCTATGTTGAGCCCTTGCTCGGCTAGGCGAGCCCGCAGCCCCAATGTGAGTGGGTCTGTGCGAGGGCCGCTGAGGGAGGTTTGAGGGCAGGCATGCGTTTTGGGGCTGGCACCTTTGGCGTGGCAGCTAGGGCTGGACGTTTAGAGTTTTGAGCGTGGACGCTGATTTTGGTGGAGAGGGACGTAAGGCTCTATGTTGAGCCCTTGCTCGGCTAGGCGAGCCCGCAGCCCCAATGTGAGTGGGTCTGTGCGAGGGCCGCTGAGGGAGGTTTGAGGGCAGGCATGCGTTTTGGGGCTGGCACCTTTGGCGTGGGAGCTAGGGCTGGACGTTTAGAGTTTTGAGCGTGGACGCTGATTTTGGTGGAGAGGGACGTAAGGCTCTATGTTGAGCCCTTGCTCGGCTAGGCGAGCCCGCAGCCCCAATGTGAGTGGGTCTGTGCGAGGGCCGCTGAGGGAGGTTTGAGGGCAGGCATGCGTTTTGGGGCTGGCACCTTTGGCGTGGGAGCTAGGGCTGGACGTTTAGAGTTTTGAGCGTGGACGCTGATTTTTGGTGGAGAGGGACGTAAGGCTCTATGTTGAGCCCTTGCTCGGCTAGGCGAGCCCGCAGCCCCAATGTGAGTGGGTCTGTGCGAGGGCCGCTGAGGGAGGTTTGAGGGCAGGCATGCGTTTTGGGGCTGGCACCTTTGGCGTGGGAGCTAGGGCTGGACGTTTAGAGTTTTGAGCGTGGACGCTGATTTTGGTGGAGAGGGACGTAAGGCTCTATGTTGAGCCCTTGCTCGGACAGGCGAGCCCGCAGCCCCAATGTGAGTGGGTCTGTGCGAGGGCCGCTGAGGGAGGTTTGAGGGCAGGCATGCGTTTTGGGGCTGGCACCTTTGGCGTGGGAGCTAGGGCTGGACGTTTAGAGTTTTGAGCGTGGACGCTGATTTTGGTGGAGAGGGACGTAAGGCTCTATGTTGAGCCCTTGCTCGGCTAGGCGAGCCCGCAGCCCCAATGTGAGTGGGTCTGTGCGAGGGCCGCTGAGGGAGGTTTGAGGGCAGGCATGCGTTTTGGGGCTGGCACCTTTGGCGTGGGAGCTAGGGCTGGACGTTTAGAGTTTTGAGCGTGGACGCTGATTTTTGGTGGAGAGGGACGTAAGGCTCTATGTTGAGCCCTTGCTCGGCTAGGCGAGCCCGCAGCCCCAATGTGAGTGGGTCTGTGCGAGGGCCGCTGAGGGAGGTTTGAGGGCAGGCATGCGTTTTGGGGCTGGCACCTTTGGCGTGGGAGCTAGGGCTGGACGTTTAGAGTTTTGAGCGTGGACGCTGATTTTGGTGGAGAGGGACGTAAGGCTCTATGTTGAGCCCTTGCTCGGCTAGGCGAGCCCGCAGCCCCAATGTGAGTGGGTCTGTGCGAGGGCCGCTGAGGGAGGTTTGAGGGCAGGCATGCGTTTTGGGGCTGGCACCTTTGGCGTGGGAGCTAGGGCTGGACGTTTAGAGTTTTGAGCGTGGACGCTGATTTTGGTGGAGAGGGACGTAAGGCTCTATGTTGAGCCCTTGCTCGGCTAGGCGAGCCCGCAGCCCCAATGTGAGTGGGTCTGTGCGAGGGCCGCTGAGGGAGGTTTGAGGGCAGGCATGCGTTTTGGGGCTGGCACCTTTGGCGTGGGAGCTAGGGCTGGACGTTTAGAGTTTTGAGCGTGGACGCTGATTTTGGTGGAGAGGGACGTAAGGCTCTATGTTGAGCCCTTGCTCGGACAGGCGAGCCCGCAGCCCCAATGTGAGTGGGTCTGTGCGAGGGCCGCTGAGGGAGGTTTGAGGGCAGGCATGCGTTTTGGGGCTGGCACCTTTGGCGTGGGAGCTAGGGCTGGACGTTTAGAGTTTTGAGCGTGGACGCTGATTTTGGTGGAGAGGGACGTAAGGCTCTATGTTGAGCCCTTGCTCGGCTAGGCGAGCCCGCAGCCCCAATGTGAGTGGGTCTGTGCGAGGGCCGCTGAGGGAGGTTTGAGGGCAGGCATGCGTTTTGGGGCTGGCACCTTTGGCGTGGGAGCTAGGGCTGGACGTTTAGAGTTTTGAGCGTGGATGCTGTTTTTGGTGGAGAGGGACGTAAGGCTCTATGTTGAGCCTTGCTCGGCTAGGCGAGCCCGCAGCCCCAATGTGAGTGGGTCTGTGCGAGGGCCGCTGAGGGAGGTTTGAGGGCAGGCATGCGTTTTGGGGCTGGCACCTTTGGCGTGGGAGCTAGGGCTGGACGTTTAGAGTTTTGAGCGTGGACGCTGATTTTGGTGGAGAGGGACGTAAGGCTCTATGTTGAGCCCTTGCTCGGCAGGCGAGCCCGCAGCCCCAATGTGAGTGGGTCTGTGCGAGGGCCGCTGAGGGAGGTTTGAGGGCAGGCATGCGTTTTGGGGCTGGCACCTTTGGCGTGGGAGCTAGGGCTGGACGTTTAGAGTTTTGAGCGTGGACGCTGATTTTGGTGGAGAGGGACGTAAGGCTCTATGTTTAGCCCTTGCTCGGCTAGGCGAGCCCGCAGCCCCAATGTGAGTGGGTCTGTGCGAGGGCCGCTGAGGGAGGTTTGAGGGCAGGCATGCGTTTTGGGGCTGGCACCTTTGGCGTGGGAGCTAGGGCTGGACGTTTAGAGTTTTGAGCGTGGACGCTGATTTTGGTGGAGAGGGACGTAAGGCTCTATGTTGAGCCCTTGCTCGGCTAGGCGAGCCCGCAGCCCCAATGTGAGTGGGTCTGTGCGAGGGCCGCTGAGGGAGGTTTGAGGGCAGGCATGCGTTTTGGGGCTGGCACCTTTGGCGTGGGAGCTAGGGCTGGACGTTTAGAGTTTTGAGCGTGGACGCTGATTTTTGGTGGAGAGGGACGTAAGGCTCTATGTTGAGCCCTTGCTCGGCTAGGCGAGCCCGCAGCCCCAATGTGAGTGGGTCTGTGCGAGGGCCGCTGAGGGAGGTTTGAGGGCAGGCATGCGTTTTGGGGCTGGCACCTTTGGCGTGGGAGCTAGGGCTGGACGTTTAGAGTTTTGAGCGTGGACGCTGATTTTGGTGGAGAGGGACGTAAGGCTCTATGTTGAGCCCTTGCTCGGCAGGCGAGCCCGCAGCCCCAATGTGAGTGGGTCTGTGCGAGGGCCGCTGAGGGAGGTTTGAGGGCAGGCATGCGTTTTGGGGCTGGCACCTTTGGCGTGGGAGCTAGGGCTGGACGTTTAGAGTTTTGAGCGTGGACGCTGATTTTGGTGGAGAGGGACGTAAGGCTCTATGTTGAGCCCTTGCTCGGCTAGGCGAGCCCGCAGCCCAATGTGAGTGGGTCTGTGCGAGGGCCGCTGAGGGAGGTTTGAGGGCAGGCATGCGTTTTGGGGCTGGCACCTTTGGCGTGGGAGCTAGGGCTGGACGTTTAGAGTTTTGAGCGTGGACGCTGATTTTGGTGGAGAGGGACGTAAGGCTCTATGTTGAGCCCTTGCTCGGCTAGGCGAGCCCGCAGCCCCAATGTGAGTGGGTCTGTGCGAGGGCCGCTGAGGGAGGTTTGAGGGCAGGCATGCGTTTTGGGGCTGGCACCTTTGGCGTGGGAGCTAGGGCTGGACGTTTAGATTTTTGAGCGTGGACGCTGATTTTGGTGGAGAGGGACGTAAGGCTCTATGTTGAGCCCTTGCTCGGCTAGGCGAGCCCGCAGCCCCAATGTGAGTGGGTCTGTGCGAGGGCCGCTGAGGGAGGTTTGAGGGCAGGCATGCGTTTTGGGGCTGGCACCTTTGGTGTGGCAGCTAGGGCTGGACGTTTAGAGTTTTGAGCGTGGACGCTGATTTTGGTGGAGAGGGACGTAAGGCTCTATGTTGAGCCCTTGCTCGGCTAGGCGAGCCCGCAGCCCCAATGTGAGTGGGTCTGTGCGAGGGCCGCTGAGGGAGGTTTGAGGGCAGGCATGCGTTTTGGGGCTGGCACCTTTGGCGTGGGAGCTAGGGCTGGACGTTTAGAGTTTTGAGCGTGGACGCTGATTTTGGTGGAGAGGGACGTAAGGCTCTATGTTGAGCCCTTGCTCGGCTAGGCGAGCCCGCAGCCCCAATGTGAGTGGGTCTGTGCGAGGGCCGCTGAGGGAGGTTTGAGGGCAGGCATGCGTTTTGGGGCTGGCACCTTTGGCGTGGGAGCTAGGGCTGGACGTTTAGAGTTTTGAGCGTGGACGCTGATTTTGGTGGAGAGGGACGTAAGGCTCTATGTTGAGCCTTGCTCGGCTAGGCGAGCCCGCAGCCCCAATGTGAGTGGGTCTGTGCGAGGGCCGCTGAGGGAGGTTTGAGGGCAGGCATGCGTTTTGGGGCTGGCACCTTTGGCGTGGGAGCTAGGGCTGGACGTTTAGAGTTTTGAGCGTGGACGCTGATTTTTGGTGGAGAGGGACGTAAGGCTCTATGTTGAGCCCTTGCTCGGCTAGGCGAGCCCGCAGCCCCAATGTGAGTGGGTCTGTGCGAGGGCCGCTGAGGGAGGTTTGAGGGCAGGCATGCGTTTTGGGGCTGGCACCTTTGGCGTGGGAGCTAGGGCTGGACGTTTAGAGTTTTGAGCGTGGACGCTGATTTTGGTGGAGAGGGACGTAAGGCTCTATGTTGAGCCCTTGCTCGGCTAGGCGAGCCCGCAGCCCCAATGTGAGTGGGTCTGTGCGAGGGCCGCTGAGGGAGGTTTGAGGGCAGGCATGCGTTTTGGGGCTGGCACCTTTGGCGTGGGAGCTAGGGCTGGACGTTTAGAGTTTTGAGCGTGGACGCTGATTTTGGTGGAGAGGGACGTAAGGCTCTATGTTGAGCCCTTGCTCGGCTAGGCGAGCCCGCAGCCCCAATGTGAGTGGGTCTGTGCGAGGGCCGCTGAGGGAGGTTTGAGGGCAGGCATGCGTTTTGGGGCTGGCACCTTTGGCGTGGGAGCTAGGGCTGGACGTTTAGAGTTTTGAGCGTGGACGCTGATTTTGGTGGAGAGGGACGTAAGGCTCTATGTTGAGCCCTTGCTCGGACAGGCGAGCCCGCAGCCCAATGTGAGTGGGTCTGTGCGAGGGCCGCTGAGGGAGGTTTGAGGGCAGGCATGCGTTTTGGGGCTGGCACCTTTGGCGTGGGAGCTAGGGCTGGACGTTTAGAGTTTTGAGCGTGGACGCTGATTTTGGTGGAGAGGGACGTAAGGCTCTATGTTGAGCCCTTGCTCGGCAGGCGAGCCCGCAGCCCAATGTGAGTGGGTCTGTGCGAGGGCCGCTGAGGGAGGTTTGAGGGCAGGCATGCGTTTTGGGGCTGGCACCTTTGGCGTGGGAGCTAGGGCTGGACGTTTAGAGTTTTGAGCGTGGACGCTGATTTTGGTGGAGAGGGACGTAAGGCTCTATGTTGAGCCCTTGCTCGGCAGGCGAGCCCGCAGCCCCAATGTGAGTGGGTCTGTGCGAGGGCCGCTGAGGGAGGTTTGAGGGCAGTCATGCGTTTTGGGGCTGGCACCTTTGGCGTGGGAGCTAGGGCTGGACGTTTAGAGTTTTGAGCGTGGACGCTGATTTTTGGTGGAGAGGGACGTAAGGCTCTATGTTGAGCCCTTGCTCGGCTAGGCGAGCCCGCAGCCCCAATGTGAGTGGGTCTGTGCGAGGGCCGCTGAGGGAGGTTTGAGGGCAGGCATGCGTTTTGGGGCTGGCACCTTTGGCGTGGGAGCTAGGGCTGGACGTTTAGAGTTTTGAGCGTGGACGCTGATTTTTGGTGGAGAGGGACGTAAGGCTCTATGTTGAGCCCTTGCTCGGCTAGGCGAGCCCGCAGCCCCAATGTGAGTGGGTCTGTGCGAGGGCCGCTGAGGGAGGTTTGAGGGCAGGCATGCGTTTTGGGGCTGGCACCTTTGGCGTGGGAGCTAGGGCTGGACGTTTAGAGTTTTGAGCGTGGACGCTGATTTTGGTGGAGAGGGACGTAAGGCTCTATGTTGAGCCCTTGCTCGGCTAGGCGAGCCCGCAGCCCCAATGTGAGTGGGTCTGTGCGAGGGCCGCTGAGGGAGGTTTGAGGGCAGGCATGCGTTTTGGGGCTGGCACCTTTGGCGTGGGAGCTAGGGCTGGACGTTTAGAGTTTTGAGCGTGGACGCTGATTTTTGGTGGAGAGGGACGTAAGGCTCTATGTTGAGCCTTGCTCGGCTAGGCGAGCCCGCAGCCCCAATGTGAGTGGGTCTGTGCGAGGGCCGCTGAGGGAGGTTTGAGGGCAGGCATGCGTTTTGGGGCTGGCACCTTTGGCGTGGGAGCTAGGGCTGGACGTTTAGAGTTTTGAGCGTGGACGCTGATTTTGGTGGAGAGGGACGTAAGGCTCTATGTTGATCCCTTGCTCGGCTAGGCGAGCCCGCAGCCCCAATGTGAGTGGGTCTGTGCGAGGGCCGCTGAGGGAGGTTTGAGGGCAGGCATGCGTTTTGGGGCTGGCACCTTTGGCGTGGGAGCTAGGGCTGGACGTTTAGAGTTTTGAGCGTGGACGCTGATTTTGGTGGAGAGGGACGTAAGGCTCTATGTTGAGCCCTTGCTCGGCTAGGCGAGCCCGCAGCCCCAATGTGAGTGGGTCTGTGCGAGGGCCGCTGAGGGAGGTTTGAGGGCAGGCATGCGTTTTGGGGCTGGCACCTTTGGCGTGGGAGCTAGGGCTGGACGTTTAGAGTTTTGAGCGTGGACGCTGATTTTGGTGGAGAGGGACGTAAGGCTCTATGTTGAGCCCTTGCTCGGCTAGGCGAGCCCGCAGCCCCAATGTGAGTGGGTCTGTGCGAGGGCCGCTGAGGGAGGTTTGAGGGCAGGCATGCGTTTTGGGGCTGGCACCTTTGGCGTGGGAGCTAGGGCTGGACGTTTAGAGTTTTGAGCGTGGACGCTGATTTTGGTGGAGAGGGACGTAAGGCTCTATGTTGAGCCCTTGCTTGGCTAGGCGAGCCCGCAGCCCCAATGTGAGTGGGTCTGTGCGAGGGCCGCTGAGGGAGGTTTGAGGGCAGGCATGCGTTTTGGGGCTGGCACCTTTGGCGTGGGAGCTAGGGCTGGACGTTTAGAGTTTTGAGCGTGGACGCTGATTTTGGTGGAGAGGGACGTAAGGCTCTATGTTGAGCCCTTGCTCGGCTAGGCGAGCCCGCAGCCCCAATGTGAGTGGGTCTGTGCGAGGGCTGCTGAGGGAGGTTTGAGGGCAGGCATGCGTTTTGGGGCTGGCACCTTTGGCGTGGGAGCTAGGGCTGGACGTTTAGAGTTTTGAGCGTGGACGCTGATTTTGGTGGAGAGGGACATAAGGCTCTATGTTGAGCCCTTGCTCGGCTAGGCGAGCCCGCAGCCCCAATGTGAGTGGGTCTGTGCGAGGGCCGCTGAGGGAGGTTTGAGGGCAGGCATGCGTTTTGGGGCTGGCACCTTTGGCGTGGGAGCTAGGGCTGGACGTTTAGAGTTTTGAGCGTGGACGCTGATTTTGGTGGAGAGGGACGTAAGGCTCTATGTTGAGCCCTTGCTCGGACAGGCGAGCCCGCAGCCCCAATGTGAGTGGGTCTGTGCGAGGGCCGCTGAGGGAGGTTTGAGGGCAGGCATGCGTTTTGGGGCTGGCACCTTTGGCGTGGCAGCTAGGGCTGGACGTTTAGAGTTTTGAGCGTGGACGCTGATTTTGGTGGAGAGGGACGTAAGGCTCTATGTTGAGCCCTTGCTCGGCTAGGCGAGCCCGCAGCCCCAATGTGAGTGGGTCTGTGCGAGGGCCGCTGAGGGAGGTTTGAGGGCAGGCATGCGTTTTGGGGCTGGCACCTTTGGCGTGGGAGCTAGGGCTGGACGTTTAGAGTTTTGAGCGTGGACGCTGATTTTGGTGGAGAGGGACGTAAGGCTCTATGTTGAGCCCTTGCTCGGCTAGGCGAGCCCGCAGCCCCAATGTGAGTGGGTCTGTGCGAGGGCCGCTGAGGGAGGTTTGAGGGCAGGCATGCGTTTTGGGGCTGGCACCTTTGGCGTGGGAGCTAGGGCTGGACGTTTAGAGTTTTGAGCGTGGACGCTGATTTTGGTGGAGAGGGACGTAAGGCTCTATGTTGAGCCCTTGCTCGGCTAGGCGAGCCCGCAGCCCCAATGTGAGTGGGTCTGTGCGAGGGCCGCTGAGGGAGGTTTGAGGGCAGGCATGCGTTTTGGGGCTGGCACCTTTGGCGTGGGAGCTAGGGCTGGACGTTTAGAGTTTTGAGCGTGGACGCTGATTTTGGTGGAGAGGGACGTAAGGCTCTATGTTGAGCCCTTGCTCGGCTAGGCGAGCCCGCAGCCCCAATGTGAGTGGGTCTGTGCGAGGGCCGCTGAGGGAGGTTTGAGGGCAGGCATGCGTTTTGGGGCTGGCACCTTTGGCGTGGGAGCTAGGGCTGGACGTTTAGAGTTTTGAGCGTGGACGCTGATTTTGGTGGAGAGGGACGTAAGGCTCTATGTTGAGCCCTTGCTCGGCAGGCGAGCCCGCAGCCCCAATGTGAGTGGGTCTGTGCGAGGGCCGCTGAGGGAGGTTTGAGGGCAGGCATGCGTTTTGGGGCTGGCACCTTTGGCGTGGGAGCTAGGGCTGGACGTTTAGAGTTTTGAGCGTGGACGCTGATTTTGGTGGAGAGGGACGTAAGGCTCTATGTTGAGCCCTTGCTCGGACAGGCGAGCCCGCAGCCCCAATGTGAGTGGGTCTGTGCGAGGGCCGCTGAGGGAGGTTTGAGGGCAGGCATGCGTTTTGGGGCTGGCACCTTTGGCGTGGGAGCTAGGGCTGGACGTTTAGAGTTTTGAGCGTGGACGCTGATTTTGGTGGAGAGGGACGTAAGGCTCTATGTTGAGCCCTTGCTCGGCTAGGCGAGCCCGCAGCCCCAATGTGAGTGGGTCTGTGCGAGGGCCGCTGAGGGAGGTTTGAGGGCAGGCATGCGTTTTGGGGCTGGCACCTTTGGCGTGGGAGCTAGGGCTGGACGTTTAGAGTTTTGAGCGTGGACGCTGATTTTGGTGGAGAGGGACGTAAGGCTCTATGTTGAGCCCTTGCTCGGACAGGCGAGCCCGCAGCCCCAATGTGAGTGGGTCTGTGCGAGGGCCGCTGAGGGAGGTTTGAGGGCAGGCATGCGTTTTGGGGCTGGCACCTTTGGCGTGGGAGCTAGGGCTGGACGTTTAGAGTTTTGAGCGTGGACGCTGATTTTTGGTGGAGAGGGACGTAAGGCTCTATGTTGAGCCCTTGCTCGGCTAGGCGAGCCCGCAGCCCCAATGTGAGTGGGTCTGTGCGAGGGCCGCTGAGGGAGGTTTGAGGGCAGGCATGCGTTTTGGGGCTGGCACCTTTGGCGTGGGAGCTAGGGCTGGACGTTTAGAGTTTTGAGCGTGGACGCTGATTTTGGTGGAGAGGGACGTAAGGCTCTATGTTGAGCCCTTGCTCGGCTAGGCGAGCCCGCAGCCCCAATGTGAGTGGGTCTGTGCGAGGGCCGCTGAGGGAGGTTTGAGGGCAGGCATGCGTTTTGGGGCTGGCACCTTTGGCGTGGGAGCTAGGGCTGGACGTTTAGAGTTTTGAGCGTGGACGCTGATTTTGGTGGAGAGGGACGTAAGGCTCTATGTTGAGCCCTTGCTCGGCTAGGCGAGCCCGCAGCCCCAATGTGAGTGGGTCTGTGCGAGGGCCGCTGAGGGAGGTTTGAGGGCAGGCATGCGTTTTGGGGCTGGCACCTTTGGCGTGGGAGCTAGGGCTGGACGTTTAGAGTTTTGAGCGTGGACGCTGATTTTGGTGGAGAGGGACGTAAGGCTCTATGTTGAGCCCTTGCTCGGCTAGGCGAGCCCGCAGCCCCAATGTGAGTGGGTCTGTGCGAGGGCCGCTGAGGGAGGTTTGAGGGCAGGCATGCGTTTTGGGGCTGGCACCTTTGGCGTGGGAGCTAGGGCTGGACGTTTAGAGTTTTGAGCGTGGACGCTGATTTTGGTGGAGAGGGACGTAAGGCTCTATGTTGAGCCCTTGCTCGGACAGGCGAGCCCGCAGCCCCAATGTGAGTGGGTCTGTGCGAGGGCCGCTGAGGGAGGTTTGAGGGCAGGCATGCGTTTTGGGGCTGGCACCTTTGGCGTGGGAGCTAGGGCTGGACGTTTAGAGTTTTGAGCGTGGACGCTGATTTTTGGTGGAGAGGGACGTAAGGCTCTATGTTGAGCCCTTGCTCGGCTAGGCGAGCCCGCAGCCCCAATGTGAGTGGGTCTGTGCGAGGGCCGCTGAGGGAGGTTTGAGGGCAGGCATGCGTTTTGGGGCTGGCACCTTTGGCGTGGGAGCTAGGGCTGGACGTTTAGAGTTTTGAGCGTGGACGCTGATTTTGGTGGAGAGGGACGTAAGGCTCTATGTTGAGCCCTTGCTCGACAGGCGAGCCCGCAGCCCCAATGTGAGTGGGTCTGTGCGAGGGCCGCTGAGGGAGGTTTGAGGGCAGGCATGCGTTTTGGGGCTGGCACCTTTGGCGTGGGAGCTAGGGCTGGACGTTTAGAGTTTTGAGCGTGGACGCTGATTTTGGTGGAGAGGGACGTAAGGCTCTATGTTGAGCCCTTGCTCGGCTAGGCGAGCCCGCAGCCCCAATGTGAGTGGGTCTGTGCGAGGGCCGCTGAGGGAGGTTTGAGGGCAGGCATGCGTTTTGGGGCTGGCACCTTTGGCGTGGGAGCTAGGGCTGGACGTTTAGAGTTTTGAGCGTGGACGCTGATTTTGGTGGAGAGGGACGTAAGGCTCTATGTTGAGCCCTTGCTCGGACAGGCGAGCCCGCAGCCCCAATGTGAGTGGGTCTGTGCGAGGGCCGCTGAGGGAGGTTTGAGGGCAGGCATGCGTTTTGGGGCTGGCACCTTTGGCGTGGGAGCTAGGGCTGGACGTTTAGAGTTTTGAGCGTGGACGCTGATTTTGGTGGAGAGGGACGTAAGGCTCTATGTTGAGCCCTTGCTCGGCTAGGCGAGCCCGCAGCCCAATGTGAGTGGGTCTGTGCGAGGGCCGCTGAGGGAGGTTTGAGGGCAGGCATGCGTTTTGGGGCTGGCACCTTTGGCGTGGGAGCTAGGGCTGGACGTTTAGAGTTTTGAGCGTGGACGCTGATTTTTGGTGGAGAGGGACGTAAGGCTCTATGTTGAGCCCTTGCTCGGCTAGGCGAGCCCGCAGCCCCAATGTGAGTGGGTCTGTGCGAGGGCCGCTGAGGGAGGTTTGAGGGCAGGCATGCGTTTTGGGGCTGGCACCTTTGGCGTGGGAGCTAGGGCTGGACGTTTAGAGTTTTGAGCGTGGACGCTGATTTTGGTGGAGAGGGACGTAAGGCTCTATGTTGAGCCCTTGCTCGGCTAGGCGAGCCCGCAGCCCCAATGTGAGTGGGTCTGTGCGAGGGCCGCTGAGGGAGGTTTGAGGGCAGGCATGCGTTTTGGGGCTGGCACCTTTGGCGTGGGAGCTAGGGCTGGACGTTTAGAGTTTTGAGCGTGGACGCTGATTTTGGTGGAGAGGGACGTAAGGCTCTATGTTGAGCCCTTGCTCGGCTAGGCGAGCCCGCAGCCCCAATGTGAGTGGGTCTGTGCGAGGGCCGCTGAGGGAGGTTTGAGGGCAGGCATGCGTTTTGGGGCTGGCACCTTTGGCGTGGGAGCTAGGGCTGGACGTTTAGACTTTTGAGCGTGGACGCTGATTTTGGTGGAGAGGGACGTAAGGCTCTATGTTGAGCCCTTGCTCGGACAGGCGAGCCCGCAGCCCCAATGTGAGTGGGTCTGTGCGAGGGCCGCTGAGGGAGGTTTGAGGGCAGGCATGCGTTTTGGGGCTGGCACCTTTGGCGTGGGAGCTAGGGCTGGACGTTTAGAGTTTTGAGCGTGGACGCTGATTTTGGTGGAGAGGGACGTAAGGCTCTATGTTGAGCCCTTGCTCGGCTAGGCGAGCCCGCAGCCCCAATGTGAGTGGGTCTGTGCGAGGGCGGCTGAGGGAGGTTTGAGGGCAGGCATGCGTTTTGGGGCTGGCACCTTTGGCGTGGGAGCTAGGGCTGGACGTTTAGAGTTTTGAGCGTGGACGCTGATTTTGGTGGAGAGGGACGTAAGGCTCTATGTTGAGCCCTTGCTCGGCTAGGCGAGCCCGCAGCCCCAATGTGAGTGGGTCTGTGCGAGGGCCGCTGAGGGAGGTTTGAGGGCAGGCATGCGTTTTGGGGCTGGCACCTTTGGCGTGGGAGCTAGGGCTGGACGTTTAGAGTTTTGAGCGTGGACGCTGATTTTGGTGGAGAGGGACGTAAGGCTCTATGTTGAGCCCTTGCTCGGCTAGGCGAGCCCGCAGCCCCAATGTGAGTGGGTCTGTGCGAGGGCCGCTGAGGGAGGTTTGAGGGCAGGCATGCGTTTTGGGGCTGGCACCTTTTGGTGGGAGCTAGGGCTGGACGTTTAGAGTTTTGAGCGTGGACGCTGATTTTGGTGGAGAGGGACGTAAGGCTCTATGTTGAGCCCTTGCTCGGCTAGGCGAGCCCGCAGCCCCAATGTGAGTGGGTCTGTGCGAGGGCCGCTGAGGGAGGGTTGAGGGCAGGCATGCGTTTTGGGGCTGGCACCTTTGGCGTGGGAGCTAGGGCTGGACGTTTAGAGTTTTGAGCGTGGACGCTGATTTTTGGTGGAGAGGGACGTAAGGCTCTATGTTGAGCCCTTGCTCGGCTAGGCGAGCCCGCAGCCCCAATGTGAGTGGGTCTGTGCGAGGGCCGCTGAGGGAGGGTTGAGGGCAGGCATGCGTTTTGGGGCTGGCACCTTTGGCGTGGGAGCTAGGGCTGGACGTTTAGAGTTTTGAGCGTGGACGCTGATTTTGGTGGAGAGGGACGTAAGGCTCTATGTTGAGCCCTTGCTCGGACAGGCGAGCCCGCAGCCCCAATGTGAGTGGGTCTGTGCGAGGGCCGCTGAGGGAGGTTTGAGGGCAGGCATGCGTTTTGGGGCTGGCACCTTTGGCGTGGGAGCTAGGGCTGGACGTTTAGAGTTTTGAGCGTGGACGCTGATTTTGGTGGAGAGGGACGTAAGGCTCTATGTTGAGCCCTTGCTCGGCTAGGCGAGCCCGCAGCCCCAATGTGAGTGGGTCTGTGCGAGGGCCGCTGAGGGAGGTTTGAGGGCAGGCATGCGTTTTGGGGCTGGCACCTTTGGCGTGGGAGCTAGGGCTGGACGTTTAGAGTTTTGAGCGTGGACGCTGATTTTTGGTGGAGAGGGACGTAAGGCTCTATGTTGAGCCCTTGCTCGGCTAGGCGAGCCCGCAGCCCCAATGTGAGTGGGTCTGTGCGAGGGCCGCTGAGGGAGGTTTGAGGGCAGGCATGCGTTTTGGGGCTGGCACCTTTGGCGTGGGAGCTAGGGCTGGACGTTTAGAGTTTTGAGCGTGGACGCTGATTTTGGTGGAGAGGGACGTAAGGCTCTATGTTGAGCCCTTGCTCGGACAGGCGAGCCCGCAGCCCCAATGTGAGTGGGTCTGTGCGAGGGCCGCTGAGGGAGGTTTGAGGGCAGGCATGCGTTTTGGGGCTGGCACCTTTGGCGTGGGAGCTAGGGCTGGACGTTTAGAGTTTTGAGCGTGGACGCTGATTTTGGTGGAGAGGGACGTAAGGCTCTATGTTGAGCCCTTGCTCGGCTAGGCGAGCCCGCAGCCCCAATGTGAGTGGGTCTGTGCGAGGGCCGCTGAGGGAGGTTTGAGGGCAGGCATGCGTTTTGGGGCTGGCACCTTTGGCGTGGGAGCTAGGGCTGGACGTTTAGAGTTTTGAGCGTGGACGCTGATTTTGGTGGAGAGGGACGTAAGGCTCTATGTTGAGCCCTTGCTCGGACTGGCGAGCCCGCAGCCCCAATGTGAGTGGGTCTGTGCGAGGGCCGCTGAGGGAGGTTTGAGGGCAGGCATGCGTTTTGGGGCTGGCACCTTTGGCGTGGGAGCTAGGGCTGGACGTTTAGAGTTTTGAGCGTGGACGCTGATTTTGGTGGAGAGGGACGTAAGGCTCTATGTTGAGCCCTTGCTCGGACAGGCGAGCCCGCAGCCCCAATGTGAGTGGGTCTGTGCGAGGGCCGCTGAGGGAGGTTTGAGGGCAGGCATGCGTTTTGGGGCTGGCACCTTTGGCGTGGGAGCTAGGGCTGGACGTTTAGAGTTTTGAGCGTGGACGCTGATTTTTGGTGGAGAGGGACGTAAGGCTCTATGTTGAGCCCTTGCTCGGCTAGGCGAGCCCGCAGCCCCAATGTGAGTGGGTCTGTGCGAGGGCCGCTGAGGGAGGTTTGAGGGCAGGCATGCGTTTTGGGGCTGGCACCTTTGGCGTGGGAGCTAGGGCTGGACGTTTAGAGTTTTGAGCGTGGACGCTGATTTTGGTGGAGAGGGACGTAAGGCTCTATGTTGAGCCCTTGCTCGGCTAGGCGAGCCCGCAGCCCCAATGTGAGTGGGTCTGTGCGAGGGCCGCTGAGGGAGGTTTGAGGGCAGGCATGCGTTTTGGGGCTGGCACCTTTGGCGTGGGAGCTAGGGCTGGACGTTTAGAGTTTTGAGCGTGGACGCTGATTTTGGTGGAGAGGGACGTAAGGCTCTATGTTGAGCCCTTGCTCGGACAGGCGAGCCCGCAGCCCCAATGTGAGTGGGTCTGTGCGAGGGCCGCTGAGGGAGGTTTGAGGGCAGGCATGCGTTTTGGGGCTGGCACCTTTGGCGTGGGAGCTAGGGCTGGACGTTTAGAGTTTTGAGCGTGGACGCTGATTTTGGTGGAGAGGGACGTAAGGCTCTATGTTGAGCCCTTGCTCGGCTAGGCGAGCCCGCAGCCCCAATGTGAGTGGGTCTGTGCGAGGGCCGCTGAGGGAGGTTTGAGGGCAGGCATGCGTTTTGGGGCTGGCACCTTTGGCGTGGGAGCTAGGGCTGGACGTTTAGAGTTTTGAGCGTGGACGCTGATTTTTGGTGGAGAGGGACGTAAGGCTCTATGTTGAGCCCTTGCTCGGACAGGCGAGCCCGCAGCCCCAATGTGAGTGGGTCTGTGCGAGGGCCGCTGAGGGAGGTTTGAGGGCAGGCATGCGTTTTGGGGCTGGCACCTTTGGCGTGGGAGCTAGGGCTGGACGTTTAGAGTTTTGAGCGTGGACGCTGATTTTGGTGGAGAGGGACGTAAGGCTCTATGTTGAGCCCTTGCTCGGCTAGGCGAGCCCGCAGCCCCAATGTGAGTGGGTCTGTGCGAGGGCCGCTGAGGGAGGTTTGAGGGCAGGCATGCGTTTTGGGGCTGGCACCTTTGGCGTGGGAGCTAGGGCTGGACGTTTAGAGTTTTGAGCGTGGACGCTGATTTTGGTGGAGAGGGACGTAAGGCTCTATGTTGAGCCTTGCTCGGACAGGCGAGCCCGCAGCCCCAATGTGAGTGGGTCTGTGCGAGGGCCGCTGAGGGAGGTTTGAGGGCAGGCATGCGTTTTGGGGCTGGCACCTTTGGCGTGGGAGCTAGGGCTGGACGTTTAGAGTTTTGAGCGTGGACGCTGATTTTGGTGGAGAGGGACGTAAGGCTCTATGTTGAGCCTTGCTCGGCTAGGCGAGCCCGCAGCCCCAATGTGAGTGGGTCTGTGCGAGGGCCGCTGAGGGAGGTTTGAGGGCAGGCATGCGTTTTGGGGCTGGCACCTTTGGCGTGGGAGCTAGGGCTGGACGTTTAGAGTTTTGAGCGTGGACGCTGATTTTGGTGGAGAGGGACGTAAGGCTCTATGTTGAGCCCTTGCTCGGCTAGGCGAGCCCGCAGCCCCAATGTGAGTGGGTCTGTGCGAGGGCCGCTGAGGGAGGTTTGAGGGCAGGCATGCGTTTTGGGGCTGGCACCTTTGGCGTGGGAGCTAGGGCTGGACGTTTAGATTTTTGAGCGTGGACGCTGATTTTGGTGGAGAGGGACGTAAGGCTCTATGTTGAGCCCTTGCTCGGCAGGCGAGCCCGCAGCCCCAATGTGAGTGGGTCTGTGCGAGGGCCGCTGAGGGAGGTTTGAGGGCAGGCATGCGTTTTGGGGCTGGCACCTTTGGCGTGGGAGCTAGGGCTGGACGTTTAGAGTTTTGAGCGTGGACGCTGATTTTGGTGGAGAGGGACGTAAGGCTCTATGTTGAGCCCTTGCTCGGCTAGGCGAGCCCGCAGCCCCAATGTGAGTGGGTCTGTGCGAGGGCCGCTGAGGGAGGTTTGAGGGCAGGCATGCGTTTTGGGGCTGGCACCTTTGGCGTGGCAGCTAGGGCTGGACGTTTAGAGTTTTGAGCGTGGACGCTGATTTTTGGTGGAGAGGGACGTAAGGCTCTATGTTGAGCCCTTGCTCGGCTAGGCGAGCCCGCAGCCCCAATGTGAGTGGGTCTGTGCGAGGGCCGCTGAGGGAGGTTTGAGGGCAGGCATGCGTTTTGGGGCTGGCACCTTTGGCGTGGGAGCTAGGGCTGGACGTTTAGAGTTTTGAGCGTGGACGCTGATTTTTGGTGGAGAGGGACGTAAGGCTCTATGTTGAGCCCTTGCTCGGCTAGGCGAGCCCGCAGCCCCAATGTGAGTGGGTCTGTGCGAGGGCCGCTGAGGGAGGTTTGAGGGCAGGCATGCGTTTTGGGGCTGGCACCTTTGGCGTGGGAGCTAGGGCTGGACGTTTAGAGTTTTGAGCGTGGACGCTGATTTTGGTGGAGAGGGACGTAAGGCTCTATGTTGAGCCCTTGCTCGGACAGGCGAGCCCGCAGCCCCAATGTGAGTGGGTCTGTGCGAGGGCCGCTGAGGGAGGTTTGAGGGCAGGCATGCGTTTTGGGGCTGGCACCTTTGGCGTGGGAGCTAGGGCTGGACGTTTAGAGTTTTGAGCGTGGACGCTGATTTTGGTGGAGAGGGACGTAAGGCTCTATGTTGAGCCCTTGCTCGGCTAGGCGAGCCCGCAGCCCCAATGTGAGTGGGTCTGTGCGAGGGCCGCTGAGGGAGGTTTGAGGGCAGGCATGCGTTTTGGGGCTGGCACCTTTGGCGTGGGAGCTAGGGCTGGACGTTTAGAGTTTTGAGCGTGGACGCTGATTTTGGTGGAGAGGGACGTAAGGCTCTATGTTGAGCCCTTGCTCGGCTAGGCGAGCCCGCAGCCCCAATGTGAGTGGGTCTGTGCGAGGGCCGCTGAGGGAGGGTTGAGGGCAGGCATGCGTTTTGGGGCTGGCACCTTTGGCGTGGGAGCTAGGGCTGGACGTTTAGAGTTTTGAGCGTGGACGCTGATTTTGGTGGAGAGGGACGTAAGGCTCTATGTTGAGCCCTTGCTCGGACAGGCGAGCCCGCAGCCCCAATGTGAGTGGGTCTGTGCGAGGGCCGCTGAGGGAGGTTTGAGGGCAGGCATGCGTTTTGGGGCTGGCACCTTTGGCGTGGGAGCTAGGGCTGGACGTTTAGAGTTTTGAGCGTGGACGCTGATTTTGGTGGAGAGGGACGTAAGGCTCTATGTTGAGCCCTTGCTCGGCTAGGCGAGCCCGCAGCCCCAATGTGAGTGGGTCTGTGCGAGGGCCGCTGAGGGAGGTTTGAGGGCAGGCATGCGTTTTGGGGCTGGCACCTTTGGCGTGGGAGCTAGGGCTGGACGTTTAGAGTTTTGAGCGTGGACGCTGATTTTGGTGGAGAGGGACGTAAGGCTCTATGTTGAGCCCTTGCTCGGCTAGGCGAGCCCGCAGCCCCAATGTGAGTGGGTCTGTGCGAGGGCCGCTGAGGGAGGTTTGAGGGCAGGCATGCGTTTTGGGGCTGGCACCTTTGGCGTGGGAGCTAGGGCTGGACGTTTAGAGTTTTGAGCGTGGACGCTGATTTTGGTGGAGAGGGACGTAAGGCTCTATGTTGAGCCCTTGCTCGGCTAGGCGAGCCCGCAGCCCCAATGTGAGTGGGTCTGTGCGAGGGCCGCTGAGGGAGGTTTGAGGGCAGGCATGCGTTTTGGGGCTGGCACCTTTGGCGTGGGAGCTAGGGCTGGACGTTTAGAGTTTTGAGCGTGGACGCTGATTTTGGTGGAGAGGGACGTAAGGCTCTATGTTGAGCCCTTGCTCGGACAGGCGAGCCCGCAGCCCCAATGTGAGTGGGTCTGTGCGAGGGCCGCTGAGGGAGGTTTGAGGGCAGGCATGCGTTTTGGGGCTGGCACCTTTGGCGTGGGAGCTAGGGCTGGACGTTTAGAGTTTTGAGCGTGGACGCTGATTTTGGTGGAGAGGGACGTAAGGCTCTATGTTGAGCCCTTGCTCGGACAGGCGAGCCCGCAGCCCCAATGTGAGTGGGTCTGTGCGAGGGCCGCTGAGGGAGGTTTGAGGGCAGGCATGCGTTTTGGGGCTGGCACCTTTGGCGTGGGAGCTAGGGCTGGACGTTTAGAGTTTTGAGCGTGGATGCTGATTTTGGTGGAGAGGGACGTAAGGCTCTATGTTGAGCCCTTGCTCGGCTAGGCGAGCCCGCAGCCCCAATGTGAGTGGGTCTGTGCGAGGGCCGCTGAGGGAGGTTTGAGGGCAGGCATGCGTTTTGGGGCTGGCACCTTTGGCGTGGGAGCTAGGGCTGGACGTTTAGAGTTTTGAGCGTGGACGCTGATTTTGGTGGAGAGGGACGTAAGGCTCTATGTTGAGCCCTTGCTCGGCTAGGCGAGCCCGCAGCCCCAATGTGAGTGGGTCTGTGCGAGGGCCGCTGAGGGAGGTTTGAGGGCAGGCATGCGTTTTGGGGCTGGCACCTTTGGCGTGGGAGCTAGGGCTGGACGTTTAGAGTTTTGAGCGTGGACGCTGATTTTGGTGGAGAGGGACGTAAGGCTCTATGTTGAGCCCTTGCTCGGACAGGCGAGCCCGCAGCCCCCATGTGAGTGGGTCTGTGCGAGGGCCGCTGAGGGAGGTTTGAGGGCAGGCATGCGTTTTGGGGCTGGCACCTTTGGCGTGGGAGCTAGGGCTGGACGTTTAGAGTTTTGAGCGTGGACGCTGATTTTGGTGGAGAGGGACGTAAGGCTCTATGTTGAGCCCTTGCTCGGCTAGGCGAGCCCGCAGCCCCAATGTGAGTGGGTCTGTGCGAGGGCCGCTGAGGGAGGTTTGAGGGCAGGCATGCGTTTTGGGGCTGGCACCTTTGGCGTGGGAGCTAGGGCTGGACGTTTAGAGTTTTGAGCGTGGACGCTGATTTTGGTGGAGAGGGACGTAAGGCTCTATGTTGAGCCCTTGCTCGGACAGGCGAGCCCGCAGCCCCAATGTGAGTGGGTCTGTGCGAGGGCCGCTGAGGGAGGTTTGAGGGCAGGCATGCGTTTTGGGGCTGGCACCTTTGGCGTGGGAGCTAGGGCTGGACGTTTAGAGTTTTGAGCGTGGACGCTGATTTTGGTGGAGAGGGACGTAAGGCTCTATGTTGAGCCCTTGCTCGGCTAGGCGAGCCCGCAGCCCCAATGTGAGTGGGTCTGTGCGAGGGCCGCTGAGGGAGGTTTGAGGGCAGGCATGCGTTTTGGGGCTGGCACCTTTGGCGTGGGAGCTAGGGCTGGACGTTTAGAGTTTTGAGCGTGGACGCTGATTTTGGTGGAGAGGGACGTAAGGCTCTATGTTGAGCCCTTGCTCGGCTAGGCGAGCCCGCAGCCCCAATGTGAGTGGGTCTGTGCGAGGGCCGCTGAGGGAGGTTTGAGGGCAGGCATGCGTTTTGGGGCTGGCACCTTTGGCGTGGGAGCTAGGGCTGGACGTTTAGAGTTTTGAGCGTGGACGCTGATTTTGGTGGAGAGGGACGTAAGGCTCTATGTTGAGCCCTTGCTCGGCAAGCGAGCCCGCAGCCCCAATGTGAGTGGGTCTGTGCGAGGGCCGCTGAGGGAGGTTTGAGGGCAGGCATGCGTTTTGGGGCTGGCACCTTTGGCGTGGGAGCTAGGGCTGGACGTTTAGAGTTTTGAGCGTGGACGCTGATTTTGGTGGAGAGGGACGTAAGGCTCTATGTTGAGCCCTTGCTCGGACAGGCGAGCCCGCAGCCCCAATGTGAGTGGGTCTGTGCGAGGGCCGCTGAGGGAGGTTTGAGGGCAGGCATGCGTTTTGGGGCTGGCACCTTTGGCGTGGGAGCTAGGGCTGGACGTTTAGAGTTTTGAGCGTGGACGCTGATTTTGGTGGAGAGGGACGTAAGGCTCTATGTTGAGCCCTTGCTCGGACAGGCGAGCCCGCAGCCCCAATGTGAGTGGGTCTGTGCGAGGGCCGCTGAGGGAGGTTTGAGGGCAGGCATGCGTTTTGGGGCTGGCACCTTTGGCGTGGGAGCTAGGGCTGGACGTTTAGAGTTTTGAGCGTGGACGCTGATTTTTGGTGGAGAGGGACGTAAGGCTCTATGTTGAGCCCTTGCTCGGACAGGCGAGCCCGCAGCCCCAATGTGAGTGGGTCTGTGCGAGGGCCGCTGAGGGAGGTTTGAGGGCAGGCATGCGTTTTGGGGCTGGCACCTTTGGCGTGGGAGCTAGGGCTGGACGTTTAGAGTTTTGAGCGTGGACGCTGATTTTTGGTGGAGAGGGACGTAAGGCTCTATGTTGAGCCCTTGCTCGGCTAGGCGAGCCCGCAGCCCCAATGTGAGTGGGTCTGTGCGAGGGCCGCTGAGGGAGGTTTGAGGGCAGGCATGCGTTTTGGGGCTGGCACCTTTGGCGTGGGAGCTAGGGCTGGACGTTTAGAGTTTTGAGCGTGGACGCTGATTTTGGTGGAGAGGGACGTAAGGCTCTATGTTGAGCCCTTGCTCGGACAGGCGAGCCCGCAGCCCCAATGTGAGTGGGTCTGTGCGAGGGCCGCTGAGGGAGGTTTGAGGGCAGGCATGCGTTTTGGGGCTGGCACCTTTGGCGTGGGAGCTAGGGCTGGACGTTTAGAGTTTTGAGCGTGGACGCTGATTTTGGTGGAGAGGGACGTAAGGCTCTATGTTGAGCCCTTGCTCGGCTAGGCGAGCCCGCAGCCCCAATGTGAGTGGGTCTGTGCGAGGGCCGCTGAGGGAGGTTTGAGGGCAGGCATGCGTTTTGGGGCTGGCACCTTTGGCGTGGGAGCTAGGGCTGGACGTTTAGAGTTTTGAGCGTGGACGCTGATTTTGGTGGAGAGGGACGTAAGGCTCTATGTTGAGCCCTTGCTCGGCTAGGCGAGCCCGCAGCCCCAATGTGAGTGGGTCTGTGCGAGGGCCGCTGAGGGAGGTTTGAGGGCAGGCATGCGTTTTGGGGCTGGCACCTTTGGCGTGGGAGCTAGGGCTGGACGTTTAGATTTTTGAGCGTGGACGCTGATTTTGGTGGAGAGGGACGTAAGGCTCTATGTTGAGCCCTTGCTCGGCTAGGCGAGCCCGCAGCCCCAATGTGAGTGGGTCTGTGCGAGGGCCGCTGAGGGAGGTTTGAGGGCAGGCATGCGTTTTGGGGCTGGCACCTTTGGCGTGGGAGCTAGGGCTGGACGTTTAGAGTTTTGAGCGTGGACGCTGATTTTGGTGGAGAGGGACGTAAGGCTCTATGTTGAGCCCTTGCTCGGCTAGGCGAGCCCGCAGCCCCAATGTGAGTGGGTCTGTGCGAGGGCCGCTGAGGGAGGTTTGAGGGCAGGCATGCGTTTTGGGGCTGGCACCTTTGGCGTGGGAGCTAGGGCTGGACGTTTAGAGTTTTGAGCGTGGACGCTGATTTTGGTGGAGAGGGACGTAAGGCTCTATGTTGAGCCCTTGCTCGGCTAGGCGAGCCCGCAGCCCCAATGTGAGTGGGTCTGTGCGAGGGCCGCTGAGGGAGGTTTGAGGGCAGGCATGCGTTTTGGGGCTGGCACCTTTGGCGTGGGAGCTAGGGCTGGACGTTTAGAGTTTTGAGCGTGGACGCTGATTTTGGTGGAGAGGGACGTAAGGCTCTATGTTGAGCCCTTGCTCGGACAGGCGAGCCCGCAGCCCCAATGTGAGTGGGTCTGTGCGAGGGCCGCTGAGGGAGGTTTGAGGGCAGGCATGCGTTTTGGGGCTGGCACCTTTGGCGTGGGAGCTAGGGCTGGACGTTTAGAGTTTTGAGCGTGGACGCTGATTTTGGTGGAGAGGGACGTAAGGCTCTATGTTGAGGCCTTGCTCGGCTAGGCGAGCCCGCAGCCCCAATGTGAGTGGGTCTGTGCGAGGGCCGCTGAGGGAGGTTTGAGGGCAGGCATGCGTTTTGGGGCTGGCACCTTTGGCCTGGGAGCTAGGGCTGGACGTTTAGATTTTGAGCGTGGACGCTGATTTTTGGTGGAGAGGGACGTAAGGCTCTATGTTGAGCCCTTGCTCGGCTAGGCGAGCCCGCAGCCCCAATGTGAGTGGGTCTGTGCGAGGGCCGCTGAGGGAGGTTTGAGGGCAGGCATGCGTTTTGGGGCTGGCACCTTTGGCGTGGGAGCTAGGGCTGGACGTTTAGAGTTTTGAGCGTGGACGCTGATTTTGGTGGAGAGGGACGTAAGGCTCTATGTTGAGCCTTGCTCGGACAGGCGAGCCCGCAGCCCCAATGTGAGTGGGTCTGTGCGAGGGCCGCTGAGGGAGGTTTGAGGGCAGGCATGCGTTTTGGGGCTGGCACCTTTGGCGTGGGAGCTAGGGCTGGACGTTTAGAGTTTTGAGCGTGGACGCTGATTTTTGGTGGAGAGGGACGTAAGGCTCTATGTTGAGCCCTTGCTCGGCTAGGCGAGCCCGCAGCCCCAATGTGAGTGGGTCTGTGCGAGGGCCGCTGAGGGAGGTTTGAGGGCAGGCATGCGTTTTGGGGCTGGCACCTTTGGCGTGGGAGCTAGGGCTGGACGTTTAGAGTTTTGAGCGTGGACGCTGATTTTGGTGGAGAGGGACGTAAGGCTCTATGTTGAGCCCTTGCTCGGACAGGCGAGCCCGCAGCCCCAATGTGAGTGGGTCTGTGCGAGGGCCGCTGAGGGAGGTTTGAGGGCAGGCATGCGTTTTGGGGCTGGCACCTTTGGCGTGGGAGCTAGGGCTGGACGTTTAGAGTTTTGAGCGTGGACGCTGATTTTGGTGGAGAGGGACGTAAGGCTCTATGTTGAGCCCTTGCTCGGCTAGGCGAGCCCGCAGCCCCAATGTGAGTGGGTCTGTGCGAGGGCCGCTGAGGGAGGTTTGAGGGCAGGCATGCGTTTTGGGGCTGGCACCTTTGGCGTGGGAGCTAGGGCTGGACGTTTAGAGTTTTGAGCGTGGACGCTGATTTTTGGTGGAGAGGGACGTAAGGCTCTATGTTGAGCCCTTGCTCGGCTAGGCGAGCCCGCAGCCCCAATGTGAGTGGGTCTGTGCGAGGGCCGCTGAGGGAGGTTTGAGGGCAGGCATGCGTTTTGGGGCTGGCACCTTTGGCGTGGGAGCTAGGGCTGGACGTTTAGAGTTTTGAGCGTGGACGCTGATTTTGGTGGAGAGGGACGTAAGGCTCTATGTTGAGCCCTTGCTCGGCTAGGCGAGCCCGCAGCCCCAATGTGAGTGGGTCTGTGCGAGGGCCGCTGAGGGAGGTTTGAGGGCAGGCATGCGTTTTGGGGCTGGCACCTTTGGCGTGGGAGCTAGGGCTGGACGTTTAGAGTTTTGAGCGTGGACGCTGATTTTGGTGGAGAGGGACGTAAGGCTCTATGTTGAGCCCTTGCTCGGCTAGGCGAGCCCGCAGCCCCAATGTGAGTGGGTCTGTGCGAGGGCCGCTGAGGGAGGTTTGAGGGCAGGCATGCGTTTTGGGGCTGGCACCTTTGGCGTGGGAGCTAGGGCTGGACGTTTAGAGTTTTGAGCGTGGACGCTGATTTTGGTGGAGAGGGACGTAAGGCTCTATGTTGAGCCCTTGCTCGGCTAGGCGAGCCCGCAGCCCCAATGTGAGTGGGTCTGTGCGAGGGCCGCTGAGGGAGGTTTGAGGGCAGGCATGCGTTTTGGGGCTGGCACCTTTGGCGTGGGAGCTAGGGCTGGACGTTTAGAGTTTTGAGCGTGGACGCTGATTTTGGTGGAGAGGGACGTAAGGCTCTATGTTGAGCCCTTGCTCGGCTAGGCGAGCCCGCAGCCCCAATGTGAGTGGGTCTGTGCGAGGGCCGCTGAGGGAGGTTTGAGGGCAGGCATGCGTTTTGGGGCTGGCACCTTTGGCGTGGGAGCTAGGGCTGGACGTTTAGAGTTTTGAGCGTGGACGCTGATTTTTGGTGGAGAGGGACGTAAGGCTCTATGTTGAGCCCTTGCTCGGCTAGGCGAGCCCGCAGCCCCAATGTGAGTGGGTCTGTGCGAGGGCCGCTGAGGGAGGTTTGAGGGCAGGCATGCGTTTTGGGGCTGGCACCTTTGGCGTGGGAGCTAGGGCTGGACGTTTAGAGTTTTGAGCGTGGACGCTGATTTTGGTGGAGAGGGACGTAAGGCTCTATGTTGAGCCCTTGCTCGGACAGGCGAGCCCGCAGCCCCAATGTGAGTGGGTCTGTGCGAGGGCCGCTGAGGGAGGTTTGAGGGCAGGCATGCGTTTTGGGGCTGGCACCTTTGGCGTGGGAGCTAGGGCTGGACGTTTAGAGTTTTGAGCGTGGACGCTGATTTTGGTGGAGAGGGACGTAAGGCTCTATGTTGAGCCCTTGCTCGGCTAGGCGAGCCCGCAGCCCCAATGTGAGTGGGTCTGTGCGAGGGCCGCTGAGGGAGGTTTGAGGGCAGGCATGCGTTTTGGGGCTGGCACCTTTGGCGTGGGAGCTAGGGCTGGACGTTTAGAGTTTTGAGCGTGGACGCTGATTTTGGTGGAGAGGGACATAAGGCTCTATGTTGAGCCTTGCTCGGCTAGGCGAGCCCGCAGCCCCAATGTGAGTGGGTCTGTGCGAGGGCCGCTGAGGGAGGTTTGAGGGCAGGCATGCGTTTTGGGGCTGGCACCTTTGGCGTGGGAGCTAGGGCTGGACGTTTAGAGTTTTGAGCGTGGACGCTGATTTTGGTGGAGAGGGACGTAAGGCTCTATGTTGAGCCCTTGCTCGGCTAGGCGAGCCCGCAGCCCCAATGTGAGTGGGTCTGTGCGAGGGCCGCTGAGGGAGGTTTGAGGGCAGGCATGCGTTTTGGGGCTGGCACCTTTGGCGTGGGAGCTAGGGCTGGACGTTTAGAGTTTTGAGCGTGGACGCTGATTTTTGGTGGAGAGGGACGTAAGGCTCTATGTTGAGCCCTTGCTCGGCTAGGCGAGCCCGCAGCCCCAATGTGAGTGGGTCTGTGCGAGGGCCGCTGAGGGAGGTTTGAGGGCAGGCATGCGTTTTGGGGCTGGCACCTTTGGCGTGGGAGCTAGGGCTGGACGTTTAGAGTTTTGAGCGTGGACGCTGATTTTGGTGGAGAGGGACGTAAGGCTCTATGTTGAGCCCTTGCTCGGACTGGCGAGCCCGCAGCCCCAATGTGAGTGGGTCTGTGCGAGGGCCGCTGAGGGAGGTTTGAGGGCAGGCATGCGTTTTGGGGCTGGCACCTTTGGCGTGGGAGCTAGGGCTGGACGTTTAGAGTTTTGAGCGTGGACGCTGATTTTGGTGGAGAGGGACGTAAGGCTCTATGTTGAGCCCTTGCTCGGCTAGGCGAGCCCGCAGCCCCAATGTGAGTGGGTCTGTGCGAGGGCCGCTGAGGGAGGTTTGAGGGCAGGCATGCGTTTTGGGGCTGGCACCTTTGGCGTGGGAGCTAGGGCTGGACGTTTAGAGTTTTGAGCGTGGACGCTGATTTTGGTGGAGAGGGACGTAAGGCTCTATGTTGAGCCCTTGCTCGGACAGGCGAGCCCGCAGCCCCAATGTGAGTGGGTCTGTGCGAGGGCCGCTGAGGGAGGTTTGAGGGCAGGCATGCGTTTTGGGGCTGGCACCTTTGGCGTGGGAGCTAGGGCTGGACGTTTAGAGTTTTGAGCGTGGACGCTGATTTTTGGTGGAGAGGGACGTAAGGCTCTATGTTGAGCCCTTGCTCGGCTAGGCGAGCCCGCAGCCCCAATGTGAGTGGGTCTGTGCGAGGGCCGCTGAGGGAGGTTTGAGGGCAGGCATGCGTTTTGGGGCTGGCACCTTTGGCGTGGGAGCTAGGGCTGGACGTTTAGAGTTTTGAGCGTGGACGCTGATTTTGGTGGAGAGGGACGTAAGGCTCTATGTTGAGCCCTTGCTCGGCTAGGCGAGCCCGCAGCCCCAATGTGAGTGGGTCTGTGCGAGGGCTGCTGAGGGAGGTTTGAGGGCAGGCATGCGTTTTGGGGCTGGCACCTTTGGCGTGGGAGCTAGGGCTGGACGTTTAGAGTTTTGAGCGTGGACGCTGATTTTGGTGGAGAGGGACGTAAGGCTCTATGTTGAGCCCTTGCTCGGCTAGGCGAGCCCGCAGCCCCAATGTGAGTGGGTCTGTGCGAGGGCCGCTGAGGGAGGTTTGAGGGCAGGCATGCGTTTTGGGGCTGGCACCTTTGGCGTGGGAGCTAGGGCTGGACGTTTAGAGTTTTGAGCGTGGACGCTGATTTTGGTGGAGAGGGACGTAAGGCTCTATGTTGAGCCCTTGCTCGGCTAGGCGAGCCCGCAGCCCCAATGTGAGTGGGTCTGTGCGAGGGCCGCTGAGGGAGGTTTGAGGGCAGGCATGCGTTTTGGGGCTGGCACCTTTGGCGTGGGAGCTAGGGCTGGACGTTTAGAGTTTTGAGCGTGGACGCTGATTTTGGTGGAGAGGGACGTAAGGCTCTATGTTGAGCCCTTGCTCGGCTAGGCGAGCCCGCAGCCCCAATGTGAGTGGGTCTGTGCGAGGGCCGCTGAGGGAGGTTTGAGGGCAGGCATGCGTTTTGGGGCTGGCACCTTTGGCGTGGGAGCTAGGGCTGGACGTTTAGAGTTTTGAGCGTGGACGCTGATTTTGGTGGAGAGGGACGTAAGGCTCTATGTTGAGCCCTTGCTCGGACAGGCGAGCCCGCAGCCCCAATGTGAGTGGGTCTGTGCGAGGGCCGCTGAGGGAGGTTTGAGGGCAGGCATGCGTTTTGGGGCTGGCACCTTTGGCGTGGGAGCTAGGGCTGGACGTTTAGAGTTTTGAGCGTGGACGCTGATTTTGGTGGAGAGGGACGTAAGGCTCTATGTTGAGCCCTTGCTCGGCTAGGCGAGCCCGCAGCCCCAATGTGAGTGGGTCTGTGCGAGGGCCGCTGAGGGAGGTTTGAGGGCAGGCATGCGTTTTGGGGCTGGCACCTTTGGCGTGGGAGCTAGGGCTGGACGTTTAGAGTTTTGAGCGTGGACGCTGATTTTGGTGGAGAGGGACGTAAGGCTCTATGTTGAGCCCTTGCTCGGCTAGGCGAGCCCGCAGCCCCAATGTGAGTGGGTCTGTGCGAGGGCCGCTGAGGGAGGTTTGAGGGCAGGCATGCGTTTTGGGGCTGGCACCTTTGGCGTGGGAGCTAGGGCTGGACGTTTAGAGTTTTGAGCGTGGACGCTGATTTTGGTGGAGAGGGACGTAAGGCTCTATGTTGAGCCCTTGCTCGGCTAGGCGAGCCCGCAGCCCCAATGTGAGTGGGTCTGTGCGAGGGCCGCTGAGGGAGGTTTGAGGGCAGGCATGCGTTTTGGGGCTGGCACCTTTGGCCTGGGAGCTAGGGCTGGACGTTTAGAGTTTTGAGCGTGGACGCTGATTTTTGGTGGAGAGGGACGTAAGGCTCTATGTTGAGCCCTTGCTCGGCTAGGCGAGCCCGCAGCCCCAATGTGAGTGGGTCTGTGCGAGGGCCGCTGAGGGAGGTTTGAGGGCAGGCATGCGTTTTGGGGCTGGCACCTTTGGTTGGGAGCTAGGGCTGGACGTTTAGAGTTTTGAGCGTGGACGCTGATTTTTGGTGGAGAGGGACGTAAGGCTCTATGTTGAGCCCTTGCTCGGCTAGGCGAGCCCGCAGCCCCAATGTGAGTGGGTCTGTGCGAGGGCCGCTGAGGGAGGTTTGAGGGCAGGCATGCGTTTTGGGGCTGGCACCTTTGGCCTGGGAGCTAGGGCTGGACGTTTAGAGTTTTGAGCGTGGACGCTGATTTTTGGTGGAGAGGGACGTAAGGCTCTATGTTGAGCCCTTGCTCGGCTAGGCGAGCCCGCAGCCCCAATGTGAGTGGGTCTGTGCGAGGGCCGCTGAGGGAGGTTTGAGGGCAGGCATGCGTTTTGGGGCTGGCACCTTTGGCCTGGGAGCTAGGGCTGGACGTTTAGAGTTTTGAGCGTGGACGCTGATTTTTGGTGGAGAGGGACGTAAGGCTCTATGTTGAGCCCTTGCTCGGCTAGGCGAGCCCGCAGCCCCAATGTGAGTGGGTCTGTGCGAGGGCCGCTGAGGGAGGTTTGAGGGCAGGCATGCGTTTTGGGGCTGGCACCTTTGGCCTGGGAGCTAGGGCTGGACGTTTAGAGTTTTGAGCGTGGACGCTGATTTTTGGTGGAGAGGGACGTAAGGCTCTATGTTGAGCCCTTGCTCGGCTAGGCGAGCCCGCAGCCCCAATGTGAGTGGGTCTGTGCGAGGGCCGCTGAGGGAGGTTTGAGGGCAGGCATGCGTTTTGGGGCTGGCACCTTTGGCCTGGGAGCTAGGGCTGGACGTTTAGAGTTTTGAGCGTGGACGCTGATTTTTGGTGGAGAGGGACGTAAGGCTCTATGTTGAGCCCTTGCTCGGCTAGGCGAGCCCGCAGCCCCAATGTGAGTGGGTCTGTGCGAGGGCCGCTGAGGGAGGTTTGAGGGCAGGCATGCGTTTTGGGGCTGGCACCTTTGGCCTGGGAGCTAGGGCTGGACGTTTAGATTTTTGAGCGTGGACGCTGATTTTTGGTGGAGAGGGACGTAAGGCTCTATGTTGAGCCCTTGCTCGGCTAGGCGAGCCCGCAGCCCCAATGTGAGTGGGTCTGTGCGAGGGCCGCTGAGGGAGGTTTGAGGGCAGGCATGCGTTTTGGGGCTGGCACCTTTGGCCTGGGAGCTAGGGCTGGACGTTTAGAGTTTTGAGCGTGGACGCTGATTTTTGGTGGAGAGGGACGTAAGGCTCTATGTTGAGCCCTTGCTCGGCTAGGCGAGCCCGCAGCCCCAATGTGAGTGGGTCTGTGCGAGGGCCGCTGAGGGAGGTTTGAGGGCAGGCATGCGTTTTGGGGCTGGCACCTTTGGCTTGGGAGCTAGGGCTGGACGTTTAGAGTTTTGAGCGTGGACGCTGATTTTGGTGGAGAGGGACGTAAGGCTCTATGTTGAGCCCTTGCTCGGCTAGGCGAGCCCGCAGCCCCAATGTGAGTGGGTCTGTGCGAGGGCCGCTGAGGGAGGTTTGAGGGCAGGCATGCGTTTTGGGGCTGGCACCTTTGGCCTGGGAGCTAGGGCTGGACGTTTAGAGTTTTGAGCGTGGACGCTGATTTTGGTGGAGAGGGACGTAAGGCTCTATGTTGAGCCGTTGCTCGGCTAGGCGAGCCCGCAGCCCCAATGTGAGTGGGTCTGTGCGAGGGCCGCTGAGGGAGGTTTGAGGGCAGGCATGCGTTTTGGGGCTGGCACCTTTGGCCTGGGAGCTAGGGCTGGACGTTTAGAGTTTTGAGCGTGGACACTGATTTTTGGTGGAGAGGGACGTAAGGCTCTATGTTGAGCCCTTGCTCGGCAGGCGAGCCCGCAGCCCCAATGTGAGTGGGTCTGTGCGAGGGCCGCTGAGGGAGGTTTGAGGGCAGGCATGCGTTTTGGGGCTGGCACCTTTGGCCTGGGAGCTAGGGCTGGACGTTTAGAGTTTTGAGCGTGGACGCTGATTTTGGTGGAGAGGGACGTAAGGCTCTATGTTGAGCCGTTGCTCGGCTAGGCGAGCCCGCAGCCCCAATGTGAGTGGGTCTGTGCGAGGGCCGCTGAGGGAGGTTTGAGGGCAGGCATGCGTTTTGGGGCTGGCACCTTTGGCCTGGGAGCTAGGGCTGGACGTTTAGAGTTTTGAGCGTGGACGCTGATTTTGGTGGAGAGGGACGTAAGGCTCTATGTTGAGCCCTTGCTCGGCTAGGCGAGCCCGCAGCCCCAATGTGAGTGGGTCTGTGCGAGGGCCGCTGAGGGAGGTTTGAGGGCAGGCATGCGTTTTGGGGCTGGCACCTTTGGCCTGGGAGCTAGGGCTGGACGTTTAGAGTTTTGAGCGTGGACGCTGATTTTGGTGGAGAGGGACGTAAGGCTCTATGTTGAGCCGTTGCTCGGCTAGGCGAGCCCGCAGCCCCAATGTGAGTGGGTCTGTGCGAGGGCCGCTGAGGGAGGTTTGAGGGCAGGCATGCGTTTTGGGGCTGGCACCTTTGGCCTGGGAGCTAGGGCTGGACGTTTAGAGTTTTGAGCGTGGACGCTGATTTTTGGTGGAGAGGGACGTAAGGCTCTATGTTGAGCCCTTGCTCGGTAGGCGAGCCCGCAGCCCCAATGTGAGTGGGTCTGTGCGAGGGCCGCTGAGGGAGGTTTGAGGGCAGGCATGCGTTTTGGGGCTGGCACCTTTGGCCTGGGAGCTAGGGCTGGACGTTTAGAGTTTTGAGCGTGGACGCTGATTTTTGGTGGAGAGGGACGTAAGGCTCTATGTTGAGCCCTTGCTCGGCTAGGCGAGCCCGCAGCCCCAATGTGAGTGGGTCTGTGCGAGGGCCGCTGAGGGAGGTTTGAGGGCAGGCATGCGTTTTGGGGCTGGCACCTTTGGCCTGGGAGCTAGGGCTGGACGTTTAGAGTTTTGAGCGTGGACGCTGATTTTGGTGGAGAGGGACGTAAGGCTCTATGTTGAGCCCTTGCTCGGCTAGGCGAGCCCGCAGCCCCAATGTGAGTGGGTCTGTGCGAGGGCCGCTGAGGGAGGTTTGAGGGCAGGCATGCGTTTTGGGGCTGGCACCTTTGGCCTGGGAGCTAGGGCTGGACGTTTAGAGTTTTGAGCGTGGACGCTGATTTTGGTGGAGAGGGACGTAAGGCTCTATGTTGAGCCGTTCTATGTTGAGGCCTTGCTTGGGCAGGCGAGCCCGCAGCCCCAATGTGAGTGGGTCTGTGCGAGGGCCGCTGAGGGAGGTTTGAGGGCAGGCATGCGTTTTGGGGCTGGCACCTTTGGCCTGGGAGCTAGGGCTGGACGTTTAGAGTTTTGAGCGTGGACGCTGATTTTTGGTGGAGAGGGACGTAAGGCTCTATGTTGAGCCCTTGCTCGGCTAGGCGAGCCCGCAGCCCCAATGTGAGTGGGTCTGTGCGAGGGCCGCTGAGGGAGGTTTGAGGGCAGGCATGCGTTTTGGGGCTGGCACCTTTGGCCTGGGAGCTAGGGCTGGACGTTTAGAGTTTTGAGCGTGGACGCTGATTTTGGTGGAGAGGGACGTAAGGCTCTATGTTGAGCCCTTGCTCGGCTAGGCGAGCCCGCAGCCCCAATGTGAGTGGGTCTGTGCGAGGGCCGCTGAGGGAGGTTTGAGGGCAGGCATGCGTTTTGGGGCTGGCACCTTTGGCCTGGGAGCTAGGGCTGGACGTTTAGAGTTTTGAGCGTGGACGCTGATTTTGGTGGAGAGGGACGTAAGGCTCTATGTTGAGCCGTTGCTCGGCTAGGCGAGCCCGCAGCCCCAATGTGAGTGGGTCTGTGCGAGGGCCGCTGAGGGAGGTTTGAGGGCAGGCATGCGTTTTGGGGCTGGCACCTTTGGCCTGGGAGCTAGGGCTGGACGTTTAGAGTTTTGAGCGTGGACGCTGATTTTGGTGGAGAGGGACGTAAGGCTCTATGTTGAGCCCTTGCTCGGCTAGGCGAGCCCGCAGCCCCAATGTGAGTGGGTCTGTGCGAGGGCCGCTGAGGGAGGTTTGAGGGCAGGCATGCGTTTTGGGGCTGGCACCTTTGGCCTGGGAGCTAGGGCTGGACGTTTAGAGTTTTGAGCGTGGACGCTGATTTTGGTGGAGAGGGACGTAAGGCTCTATGTTGAGCCGTTGCTCGGCTAGGCGAGCCCGCAGCCCCAATGTGAGTGGGTCTGTGCGAGGGCCGCTGAGGGAGGTTTGAGGGCAGGCATGCGTTTTGGGGCTGGCACCTTTGGCCTGGGAGCTAGGGCTGGACGTTTAGAGTTTTGAGCGTGGACGCTGATTTTGGTGGAGAGGGACGTAAGGCTCTATGTTGAGCCCTTGCTCGGCTAGGCGAGCCCGCAGCCCCAATGTGAGTGGGTCTGTGCGAGGGCCGCTGAGGGAGGTTTGAGGGCAGGCATGCGTTTTGGGGCTGGCACCTTTGGCCTGGGAGCTAGGGCTGGACGTTTAGAGTTTTGAGCGTGGACGCTGATTTTGGTGGAGAGGGACGTAAGGCTCTATGTTGAGCCCTTGCTCGGACAGGCGAGCCCGCAGCCCCAATGTGAGTGGGTCTGTGCGAGGGCCGCTGAGGGAGGTTTGAGGGCAGGCATGCGTTTTGGGGCTGGCACCTTTGGCCTGGGAGCTAGGGCTGGACGTTTAGAGTTTTGAGCGTGGACGCTGATTTTTGGTGGAGAGGGACGTAAGGCTCTATGTTGAGCCCTTGCTCGGCTAGGCGAGCCCGCAGCCCCAATGTGAGTGGGTCTGTGCGAGGGCCGCTGAGGGAGGTTTGAGGGCAGGCATGCGTTTTGGGGCTGGCACCTTTGGCCTGGGAGCTAGGGCTGGACGTTTAGAGTTTTGAGCGTGGACGCTGATTTTGGTGGAGAGGGACGTAAGGCTCTATGTTGAGCCCTTGCTCGGCTAGGCGAGCCCGCAGCCCCAATGTGAGTGGGTCTGTGCGAGGGCCGCTGAGGGAGGTTTGAGGGCAGGCATGCGTTTTGGGGCTGGCACCTTTGGCTGGGAGCTAGGGCTGGACGTTTAGAGTTTTGAGCGTGGACGCTGATTTTGGTGGAGAGGGACGTAAGGCTCTATGTTGAGCCCTTGCTCGGCTAGGCGAGCCCGCAGCCCCAATGTGAGTGGGTCTGTGCGAGGGCCGCTGAGGGAGGTTTGAGGGCAGGCATGCGTTTTGGGGCTGGCACCTTTGGCCTGGGAGCTAGGGCTGGACGTTTAGAGTTTTGAGCGTGGACGCTGATTTTTGGTGGAGAGGGACGTAAGGCTCTATGTTGAGCCCTTGCTCGGCTAGGCGAGCCCGCAGCCCCAATGTGAGTGGGTCTGTGCGAGGGCCGCTGAGGGAGGTTTGAGGGCAGGCATGCGTTTTGGGGCTGGCACCTTTGGCCTGGGAGCTAGGGCTGGACGTTTAGAGTTTTGAGCGTGGACGCTGATTTTTGGTGGAGAGGGACGTAAGGCTCTATGTTGAGCCCTTGCTCGGCTAGGCGAGCCCGCAGCCCCAATGTGAGTGGGTCTGTGCGAGGGCCGCTGAGGGAGGTTTGAGGGCAGGCATGCGTTTTGGGGCTGGCACCTTTGGCCTGGGAGCTAGGGCTGGACGTTTAGAGTTTTGAGCGTGGACGCTGATTTTGGTGGAGAGGGACGTAAGGCTCTATGTTGAGCCCTTGCTCGGCTAGGCGAGCCCGCAGCCCCAATGTGAGTGGGTCTGTGCGAGGGCCGCTGAGGGAGGTTTGAGGGCAGGCATGCGTTTTGGGGCTGGCACCTTTGGCCTGGGAGCTAGGGCTGGACGTTTAGAGTTTTGAGCGTGGACGCTGATTTTTGGTGGAGAGGGACGTAAGGCTCTATGTTGAGCCCTTGCTCGGATAGGCGAGCCCGCAGCCCCAGTGTGAGTGGGTCTGTGCGAGGGCCGCTGAGGGAGGTTTGAGGGCAGGCATGCGTTTTGGGGCTGGCACCTTTGGCCTGGGAGCTAGGGCTGGACGTTCACCGTTTTGAGCGTGGACGCTGATTTTTGGTGGAGAGGGACGTAAGGCTCTATGTTGAGCCCTTGCTCGGCTAGGCGAGCCCGCAGCCCCAATGTGAGTGGGTCTGTGCGAGGGCCGCTGAGGGAGGTTTGAGGGCAGGCATGCGTTTTGGGGCTGGCACCTTTGGCCTGGGAGCTAGGGCTGGACGTTTAGAGTTTTGAGCGTGGATGCTGATTTTTGGTGGAGAGGGACGTAAGGCTCTATGTTGAGCCTTGCTCGGCTAGGCGAGCCCGCAGCCCCAATGTGAGTGGGTCTGTGCGAGGGCCGCTGAGGGAGGTTTGAGGGCAGGCATGCGTTTTGGGGCTGGCACCTTTGGCCTGGGAGCTAGGGCTGGACGTTTAGAGTTTTGAGCGTGGACGCTGATTTTGGTGGAGAGGGACGTAAGGCTCTATGTTGAGCCCTTGCTCGGCTAGGCGAGCCCGCAGCCCCAATGTGAGTGGGTCTGTGCGAGGGCCGCTGAGGGAGGTTTGAGGGCAGGCATGCGTTTTGGGGCTGGCACCTTTGGCCTGGGAGCTAGGGCTGGACGTTTAGAGTTTTGAGCGTGGACGCTGATTTTTGGTGGAGAGGGACGTAAGGCTCTATGTTGAGCCCTTGCTCGGCTAGGCGAGCCCGCAGCCCCAATGTGAGTGGGTCTGTGCGAGGGCCGCTGAGGGAGGTTTGAGGGCAGGCATGCGTTTTGGGGCTGGCACCTTTGGCCTGGGAGCTAGGGCTGGACGTTTAGAGTTTTGAGCGTGGACGCTGATTTTGGTGGAGAGGGACGTAAGGCTCTATGTTGAGCCCTTGCTCGGCTAGGCGAGCCCGCAGCCCCAATGTGAGTGGGTCTGTGCGAGGGCCGCTGAGGGAGGTTTGAGGGCAGGCATGCGTTTTGGGGCTGGCACCTTTGGCCTGGGAGCTAGGGCTGGACGTTTAGAGTTTTGAGCGTGGACGCTGATTTTGGTGGAGAGGGACGTAAGGCTCTATGTTGAGCCCTTGCTCGGCTAGGCGAGCCCGCAGCCCCAATGTGAGTGGGTCTGTGCGAGGGCCGCTGAGGGAGGTTTGAGGGCAGGCATGCGTTTTGGGGCTGGCACCTTTGGCCTGGGAGCTAGGGCTGGACGTTTAGAGTTTTGAGCGTGGACGCTGATTTTTGGTGGAGAGGGACGTAAGGCTCTATGTTGAGCCCTTGCTCGGCTAGGCGAGCCCGCAGCCCCAATGTGAGTGGGTCTGTGCGAGGGCCGCTGAGGGAGGTTTGAGGGCAGGCATGCGTTTTGGGGCTGGCACCTTTGGCCTGGGAGCTAGGGCTGGACGTTTAGAGTTTTGAGCGTGGACGCTGATTTTGGTGGAGAGGGACGTAAGGCTCTATGTTGAGCCCTTGCTCGGCTAGGCGAGCCCGCAGCCCCAATGTGAGTGGGTCTGTGCGAGGGCCGCTGAGGGAGGTTTGAGGGCAGGCATGCGTTTTGGGGCTGGCACCTTTGGCCTGGGAGCTAGGGCTGGACGTTTAGAGTTTTGAGCGTGGACGCTGATTTTTGGTGGAGAGGGACGTAAGGCTCTATGTTGAGCCCTTGCTCGGCTAGGCGAGCCCGCAGCCCCAATGTGAGTGGGTCTGTGCGAGGGCCGCTGAGGGAGGTTTGAGGGCAGGCATGCGTTTTGGGGCTGGCACCTTTGGCCTGGGAGCTAGGGCTGGACGTTTAGAGTTTTGAGCGTGGACGCTGATTTTGGTGGAGAGGGACGTAAGGCTCTATGTTGAGCCCTTGCTCGGCTAGGCGAGCCCGCAGCCCCAATGTGAGTGGGTCTGTGCGAGGGCCGCTGAGGGAGGGTTGAGGGCAGGCATGCGTTTTGGGGCTGGCACCTTTGGCCTGGGAGCTAGGGCTGGACGTTTAGAGTTTTGAGCGTGGACGCTGATTTTGGTGGAGAGGGACGTAAGGCTCTATGTTGAGCCCTTGCTCGGCTAGGCGAGCCCGCAGCCCCAATGTGAGTGGGTCTGTGCGAGGGCCGCTGAGGGAGGGTTGAGGGCAGGCATGCGTTTTGGGGCTGGCACCTTTGGCCTGGGAGCTAGGGCTGGACGTTTAGAGTTTTGAGCGTGGACGCTGATTTTTGGTGGAGAGGGACGTAAGGCTCTATGTTGAGCCCTTGCTCGGCTAGGCGAGCCCGCAGCCCCAATGTGAGTGGGTCTGTGCGAGGGCCGCTGAGGGAGGTTTGAGGGCAGGCATGCGTTTTGGGGCTGGCACCTTTGGCCTGGGAGCTAGGGCTGGACGTTTAGAGTTTTGAGCGTGGACGCTGATTTTTGGTGGAGAGGGACGTAAGGCTCTATGTTGAGCCCTTGCTCGGCTAGGCGAGCCCGCAGCCCCAATGTGAGTGGGTCTGTGCGAGGGCCGCTGAGGGAGGTTTGAGGGCAGGCATGCGTTTTGGGGCTGGCACCTTTGGCCTGGGAGCTAGGGCTGGACGTTTAGAGTTTTGAGCGTGGACGCTGATTTTTGGTGGAGAGGGACGTAAGGCTCTATGTTGAGCCCTTGCTCGGACAGGCGAGCCCGCAGCCCCAATGTGAGTGGGTCTGTGCGAGGGCCGCTGAGGGAGGTTTGAGGGCAGGCATGCGTTTTGGGGCTGGCACCTTTGGCCTGGGAGCTAGGGCTGGACGTTTAGAGTTTTGAGCGTGGACGCTGATTTTTGGTGGAGAGGGACGTAAGGCTCTATGTTGAGCCCTTGCTCGGCTAGGCGAGCCCGCAGCCCCAATGTGAGTGGGTCTGTGCGAGGGCCGCTGAGGGAGGTTTGAGGGCAGGCATGCGTTTTGGGGCTGGCACCTTTGGCCTGGGAGCTAGGGCTGGACGTTTAGAGTTTTGAGCGTGGACGCTGATTTTGGTGGAGAGGGACGTAAGGCTCTATGTTGAGCCCTTGCTCGGCTAGGCGAGCCCGCAGCCCCAATGTGAGTGGGTCTGTGCGAGGGCCGCTGAGGGAGGTTTGAGGGCAGGCATGCGTTTTGGGGCTGGCACCTTTGGCCTGGGAGCTAGGGCTGGACGTTTAGAGTTTTGAGCGTGGACGCTGATTTTGGTGGAGAGGGACGTAAGGCTCTATGTTGAGCCGTTGCTCGGCTAGGCGAGCCCGCAGCCCCAATGTGAGTGGGTCTGTGCGAGGGCCGCTGAGGGAGGTTTGAGGGCAGGCATGCGTTTTGGGGCTGGCACCTTTGGCCTGGGAGCTAGGGCTGGACGTTTAGAGTTTTGAGCGTGGACGCTGATTTTGGTGGAGAGGGACGTAAGGCTCTATGTTGAGCCCTTGCTCGGCTAGGCGAGCCCGCAGCCCCAATGTGAGTGGGTCTGTGCGAGGGCCGCTGAGGGAGGTTTGAGGGCAGGCATGCGTTTTGGGGCTGGCACCTTTGGCCTGGGAGCTAGGGCTGGACGTTTAGAGTTTTGAGCGTGGACGCTGATTTTTGGTGGAGAGGGACGTAAGGCTCTATGTTGAGCCCTTGCTCGGCTAGGCGAGCCCGCAGCCCCAATGTGAGTGGGTCTGTGCGAGGGCCGCTGAGGGAGGTTTGAGGGCAGGCATGCGTTTTGGGGCTGGCACCTTTGGCCTGGGAGCTAGGGCTGGACGTTTAGAGTTTTGAGCGTGGACGCTGATTTTTGGTGGAGAGGGACGTAAGGCTCTATGTTGAGCCCTTGCTCGGCTAGGCGAGCCCGCAGCCCCAATGTGAGTGGGTCTGTGCGAGGGCCGCTGAGGGAGGTTTGAGGGCAGGCATGCGTTTTGGGGCTGGCACCTTTGGCCTGGGAGCTAGGGCTGGACGTTTAGAGTTTTGAGCGTGGACGCTGATTTTTGGTGGAGAGGGACGTAAGGCTCTATGTTGAGCCCTTGCTCGGCTAGGCGAGCCCGCAGCCCCAATGTGAGTGGGTCTGTGCGAGGGCCGCTGAGGGAGGGTTGAGGGCAGGCATGCGTTTTGGGGCTGGCACCTTTGGCCTGGGAGCTAGGGCTGGACGTTTAGAGTTTTGAGCGTGGACGCTGATTTTGGTGGAGAGGGACGTAAGGCTCTATGTTGAGCCCTTGCTCGGCTAGGCGAGCCCGCAGCCCCAATGTGAGTGGGTCTGTGCGAGGGCCGCTGAGGGAGGTTTGAGGGCAGGCATGCGTTTTGGGGCTGGCACCTTTGGCGTGGGAGCTAGGGCTGGACGTTTAGAGTTTTGAGCGTGGACGCTGATTTTGGTGGAGAGGGACGTAAGGCTCTATGTTGAGCCCTTGCTCGGCTAGGCGAGCCCGCAGCCCCAATGTGAGTGGGTCTGTGCGAGGGCCGCTGAGGGAGGTTTGAGGGCAGGCATGCGTTTTGGGGCTGGCACCTTTGGCCTGGGAGCTAGGGCTGGACGTTTAGAGTTTTGAGCGTGGACGCTGATTTTGGTGGAGAGGGACGTAAGGCTCTATGTTGAGCCCTTGCTCGGACAGGCGAGCCCGCAGCCCCAATGTGAGTGGGTCTGTGCGAGGGCCGCTGAGGGAGGTTTGAGGGCAGGCATGCGTTTTGGGGCTGGCACCTTTGGCCTGGGAGCTAGGGCTGGACGTTTAGAGTTTTGAGCGTGGACGCTGATTTTTGGTGGAGAGGGACGTAAGGCTCTATGTTGAGCCCTTGCTCGGCTAGGCGAGCCCGCAGCCCCAATGTGAGTGGGTCTGTGCGAGGGCCGCTGAGGGAGGTTTGAGGGCAGGCATGCGTTTTGGGGCTGGCACCTTTGGCCTGGGAGCTAGGGCTGGACGTTTAGAGTTTTGAGCGTGGACGCTGATTTTGGTGGAGAGGGACGTAAGGCTCTATGTTGAGCCCTTGCTCGGCTAGGCGAGCCCGCAGCCCCAATGTGAGTGGGTCTGTGCGAGGGCCGCTGAGGGAGGTTTGAGGGCAGGCATGCGTTTTGGGGCTGGCACCTTTGGCCTGGGAGCTAGGGCTGGACGTTTAGAGTTTTGAGCGTGGACGCTGATTTTGGTGGAGAGGGACGTAAGGCTCTATGTTGAGCCCGCAGCCCCAATGTGAGTGGGTCTGCGCGAGGGCCGCTGAGGGAGGTTTGAGGGCAGGCATGCGTTTTGGGGCTGGCACCTTTGGCCTGGGAGCTAGGGCTGGACGTTTAGAGTTTTGAGCGTGGACGCTGATTTTGGTGGAGAGGGACGTAAGGCTCTATGTTGAGCCGTTGCTCGGCTAGGCGAGCCCGCAGCCCCAATGTGAGTGGGTCTGTGCGAGGGCCGCTGAGGGAGGTTTGAGGGCAGGCATGCGTTTTGGGGCTGGCACCTTTGGCCTGGGAGCTAGGGCTGGACGTTTAGAGTTTTGAGCGTGGACGCTGATTTTGGTGGAGAGGGACGTAAGGCTCTATGTTGAGCCGTTGCTCGGCTAGGCGAGCCCGCAGCCCCAATGTGAGTGGGTCTGTGCGAGGGCCGCTGAGGGAGGTTTGAGGGCAGGCATGCGTTTTGGGGCTGGCACCTTTGGCCTGGGAGCTAGGGCTGGACGTTTAGAGTTTTGAGCGTGGACGCTGATTTTTGGTGGAGAGGGACGTAAGGCTCTATGTTGAGCCCTTGCTCGGCTAGGCGAGCCCGCAGCCCCAATGTGAGTGGGTCTGTGCGAGGGCCGCTGAGGGAGGTTTGAGGGCAGGCATGCGTTTTGGGGCTGGCACCTTTGGCCTGGGAGCTAGGGCTGGACGTTTAGAGTTTTGAGCGTGGACGCTGATTTTTGGTGGAGAGGGACGTAAGGCTCTATGTTGAGCCCTTGCTCGGCTAGGCGAGCCCGCAGCCCCAATGTGAGTGGGTCTGTGCGAGGGCCGCTGAGGGAGGTTTGAGGGCAGGCATGCGTTTTGGGGCTGGCACCTTTGGCCTGGGAGCTAGGGCTGGACGTTTAGAGTTTTGAGCGTGGACGCTGATTTTGGTGGAGAGGGACGTAAGGCTCTATGTTGAGCCGTTGCTCGGCTAGGCGAGCCCGCAGCCCCAATGTGAGTGGGTCTGTGCGAGGGCCGCTGAGGGAGGTTTGAGGGCAGGCATGCGTTTTGGGGCTGGCACCTTTGGCCTGGGAGCTAGGGCTGGACGTTTAGAGTTTTGAGCGTGGACGCTGATTTTGGTGGAGAGGGACGTAAGGCTCTATGTTGAGCCCTTGCTCGGCTAGGCGAGCCCGCAGCCCCAATGTGAGTGGGTCTGTGCGAGGGCCGCTGAGGGAGGTTTGAGGGCAGGCATGCGTTTTGGGGCTGGCACCTTTGGCCTGGGAGCTAGGGCTGGACGTTTAGAGTTTTGAGCGTGGACGCTGATTTTGGTGGAGAGGGACGTAAGGCTCTATGTTGAGCCGTTGCTCGGCTAGGCGAGCCCGCAGCCCCAATGTGAGTGGGTCTGTGCGAGGGCCGCTGAGGGAGGTTTGAGGGCAGGCATGCGTTTTGGGGCTGGCACCTTTGGCCTGGGAGCTAGGGCTGGACGTTTAGAGTTTTGAGCGTGGACGCTGATTTTTGGTGGAGAGGGACGTAAGGCTCTATGTTGAGCCCTTGCTCGGCTAGGCGAGCCCGCAGCCCCAATGTGAGTGGGTCTGTGCGAGGGCCGCTGAGGGAGGTTTGAGGGCAGGCATGCGTTTTGGGGCTGGCACCTTTGGCCTGGGAGCTAGGGCTGGACGTTTAGAGTTTTGAGCGTGGACGCTGATTTTGGTGGAGAGGGACGTAAGGCTCTATGTTGAGCCGTTGCTCGGCTAGGCGAGCCCGCAGCCCCAATGTGAGTGGGTCTGTGCGAGGGCCGCTGAGGGAGGTTTGAGGGCAGGCATGCGTTTTGGGGCTGGCACCTTTGGCCTGGGAGCTAGGGCTGGACGTTTAGAGTTTTGAGCGTGGACGCTGATTTTGGTGGAGAGGGACGTAAGGCTCTATGTTGAGCCCTTGCTCGGCTAGGCGAGCCCGCAGCCCCAATGTGAGTGGGTCTGTGCGAGGGCCGCTGAGGGAGGTTTGAGGGCAGGCATGCGTTTTGGGGCTGGCACCTTTGGCCTGGGAGCTAGGGCTGGACGTTTAGAGTTTTGAGCGTGGACGCTGATTTTTGGTGGAGAGGGACGTAAGGCTCTATGTTGAGCCCTTGCTCGGCTAGGCGAGCCCGCAGCCCCAATGTGAGTGGGTCTGTGCGAGGGCCGCTGAGGGAGGTTTGAGGGCAGGCATGCGTTTTGGGGCTGGCACCTTTGGCCTGGGAGCTAGGGCTGGACGTTTAGAGTTTTGAGCGTGGACGCTGATTTTTGGTGGAGAGGGACGTAAGGCTCTATGTTGAGCCCTTGCTCGGCTAGGCGAGCCCGCAGCCCCAATGTGAGTGGGTCTGTGCGAGGGCCGCTGAGGGAGGTTTGAGGGCAGGCATGCGTTTTGGGGCTGGCACCTTTGGCCTGGGAGCTAGGGCTGGACGTTTAGAGTTTTGAGCGTGGACGCTGATTTTGGTGGAGAGGGACGTAAGGCTCTATGTTGAGCCCTTGCTCGGCTAGGCGAGCCCGCAGCCCCAATGTGAGTGGGTCTGTGCGAGGGCCGCTGAGGGAGGTTTGAGGGCAGGCATGCGTTTTGGGGCTGGCACCTTTGGCCTGGGAGCTAGGGCTGGACGTTTAGAGTTTTGAGCGTGGACGCTGATTTTGGTGGAGAGGGACGTAAGGCTCTATGTTGAGCCGTTGCTCGGCTAGGCGAGCCCGCAGCCCCAATGTGAGTGGGTCTGTGCGAGGGCCGCTGAGGGAGGTTTGAGGGCAGGCATGCGTTTTGGGGCTGGCACCTTTGGCCTGGGAGCTAGGGCTGGACGTTTAGAGTTTTGAGCGTGGACGCTGATTTTGGTGGAGAGGGACGTAAGGCTCTATGTTGAGCCCTTGCTCGGCTAGGCGAGCCCGCAGCCCCAATGTGAGTGGGTCTGTGCGAGGGCCGCTGAGGGAGGTTTGAGGGCAGGCATGCGTTTTGGGGCTGGCACCTTTGGCCTGGGAGCTAGGGCTGGACGTTTAGAGTTTTGAGCGTGGACGCTGATTTTGGTGGAGAGGGACGTAAGGCTCTATGTTGAGCCCTTGCTCGGCTAGGCGAGCCCGCAGCCCCAATGTGAGTGGGTCTGTGCGAGGGCCGCTGAGGGAGGTTTGAGGGCAGGCATGCGTTTTGGGGCTGGCACCTTTGGCCTGGGAGCTAGGGCTGGACGTTTAGAGTTTTGAGCGTGGACGCTGATTTTTGGTGGAGAGGGACGTAAGGCTCTATGTTGAGCCCTTGCTCGGCTAGGCGAGCCCGCAGCCCCAATGTGAGTGGGTCTGTGCGAGGGCCGCTGAGGGAGGTTTGAGGGCAGGCATGCGTTTTGGGGCTGGCACCTTTGGCCTGGGAGCTAGGGCTGGACGTTTAGAGTTTTGAGCGTGGACGCTGATTTTTGGTGGAGAGGGACGTAAGGCTCTATGTTGAGCCCTTGCTCGGCTAGGCGAGCCCGCAGCCCCAATGTGAGTGGGTCTGTGCGAGGGCCGCTGAGGGAGGTTTGAGGGCAGGCATGCGTTTTGGGGCTGGCACCTTTGGCCTGGGAGCTAGGGCTGGACGTTTAGAGTTTTGAGCGTGGACGCTGATTTTGGTGGAGAGGGACGTAAGGCTCTATGTTGAGCCCTTGCTCGGCTAGGCGAGCCCGCAGCCCCAATGTGAGTGGGTCTGTGCGAGGGCCGCTGAGGGAGGTTTGAGGGCAGGCATGCGTTTTGGGGCTGGCACCTTTGGCCTGGGAGCTAGGGCTGGACGTTTAGAGTTTTGAGCGTGGACGCTGATTTTTGGTGGAGAGGGACGTAAGGCTCTATGTTGAGCCCTTGCTCGGACAGGCGAGCCCGCAGCCCCAATGTGAGTGGGTCTGTGCGAGGGCCGCTGAGGGAGGTTTGAGGGCAGGCATGCGTTTTGGGGCTGGCACCTTTGGCCTGGGAGCTAGGGCTGGACGTTTAGAGTTTTGAGCGTGGACGCTGATTTTGGTGGAGAGGGACGTAAGGCTCTATGTTGAGCCCTTGCTCGGCTAGGCGAGCCCGCAGCCCCAATGTGAGTGGGTCTGTGCGAGGGCCGCTGAGGGAGGTTTGAGGGCAGGCATGCGTTTTGGGGCTGGCACCTTTGGCCTGGGAGCTAGGGCTGGACGTTTAGAGTTTTGAGCGTGGACGCTGATTTTTGGTGGAGAGGGACGTAAGGCTCTATGTTGAGCCCTTGCTCGGCTAGGCGAGCCCGCAGCCCCAATGTGAGTGGGTCTGTGCGAGGGCCGCTGAGGGAGGTTTGAGGGCAGGCATGCGTTTTGGGGCTGGCACCTTTGGCCTGGGAGCTAGGGCTGGACGTTTAGAGTTTTGAGCGTGGACGCTGATTTTTGGTGGAGAGGGACGTAAGGCTCTATGTTGAGCCCTTGCTCGGCTAGGCGAGCCCGCAGCCCCAATGTGAGTGGGTCTGTGCGAGGGCCGCTGAGGGAGGTTTGAGGGCAGGCATGCGTTTTGGGGCTGGCACCTTTGGCCTGGGAGCTAGGGCTGGACGTTTAGAGTTTTGAGCGTGGACGCTGATTTTGGTGGAGAGGGACGTAAGGCTCTATGTTGAGCCCTTGCTCGGCTAGGCGAGCCCGCAGCCCCAATGTGAGTGGGTCTGTGCGAGGGCCGCTGAGGGAGGTTTGAGGGCAGGCATGCGTTTTGGGGCTGGCACCTTTGGCCTGGGAGCTAGGGCTGGACGTTTAGAGTTTTGAGCGTGGACGCTGATTTTTGGTGGAGAGGGACGTAAGGCTCTATGTTGAGCCCTTGCTCGGCTAGGCGAGCCCGCAGCCCCAATGTGAGTGGGTCTGTGCGAGGGCTGCTGAGGGAGGTTTGAGGGCAGGCATGCGTTTTGGGGCTGGCACCTTTGGCCTGGGAGCTAGGGCTGGACGTTTAGAGTTTTGAGCGTGGACGCTGATTTTGGTGGAGAGGGACGTAAGGCTCTATGTTGAGCCCTTGCTCGGCTAGGCGAGCCCGCAGCCCCAATGTGAGTGGGTCTGTGCGAGGGCCGCTGAGGGAGGTTTGAGGGCAGGCATGCGTTTTGGGGCTGGCACCTTTGGCCTGGGAGCTAGGGCTGGACGTTTAGAGTTTTGAGCGTGGACGCTGATTTTTGGTGGAGAGGGACGTAAGGCTCTATGTTGAGCCGTTGCTCGGCTAGGCGAGCCCGCAGCCCCAATGTGAGTGGGTCTGTGCGAGGGCCGCTGAGGGAGGTTTGAGGGCAGGCATGCGTTTTGGGGCTGGCACCTTTGGCCTGGGAGCTAGGGCTGGACGTTTAGAGTTTTGAGCGTGGACGCTGATTTTTGGTGGAGAGGGACGTAAGGCTCTATGTTGAGCCCTTGCTCGGCTAGGCGAGCCCGCAGCCCCAATGTGAGTGGGTCTGTGCGAGGGCCGCTGAGGGAGGTTTGAGGGCAGGCATGCGTTTTGGGGCTGGCACCTTTGGCCTGGGAGCTAGGGCTGGACGTTTAGAGTTTTGAGCGTGGACGCTGATTTTTGGTGGAGAGGGACGTAAGGCTCTATGTTGAGCCCTTGCTCGGCTAGGCGAGCCCGCAGCCCCAATGTGAGTGGGTCTGTGCGAGGGCCGCTGAGGGAGGTTTGAGGGCAGGCATGCGTTTTGGGGCTGGCACCTTTGGCCTGGGAGCTAGGGCTGGACGTTTAGAGTTTTGAGCGTGGACGCTGATTTTTGGTGGAGAGGGACGTAAGGCTCTATGTTGAGCCCTTGCTCGGCTAGGCGAGCCCGCAGCCCCAATGTGAGTGGGTCTGTGCGAGGGCCGCTGAGGGAGGTTTGAGGGCAGGCATGCGTTTTGGGGCTGGCACCTTTGGCCTGGGAGCTAGGGCTGGACGTTTAGAGTTTTGAGCGTGGACGCTGATTTTGGTGGAGAGGGACGTAAGGCTCTATGTTGAGCCGTTGCTCGGCTAGGCGAGCCCGCAGCCCCAATGTGAGTGGGTCTGTGCGAGGGCCGCTGAGGGAGGTTTGAGGGCAGGCATGCGTTTTGGGGCTGGCACCTTTGGCCTGGGAGCTAGGGCTGGACGTTTAGAGTTTTGAGCGTGGACGCTGATTTTGGTGGAGAGGGACGTAAGGCTCTATGTTGAGCCGTTGCTCGGCTAGGCGAGCCCGCAGCCCCAATGTGAGTGGGTCTGTGCGAGGGCCGCTGAGGGAGGTTTGAGGGCAGGCATGCGTTTTGGGGCTGGCACCTTTGGCCTGGGAGCTAGGGCTGGACGTTTAGAGTTTTGAGCGTGGACGCTGATTTTGGTGGAGAGGGACGTAAGGCTCTATGTTGAGCCGTTGCTCGGCTAGGCGAGCCCGCAGCCCCAATGTGAGTGGGTCTGTGCGAGGGCCGCTGAGGGAGGTTTGAGGGCAGGCATGCGTTTTGGGGCTGGCACCTTTGGCCTGGGAGCTAGGGCTGGACGTTTAGAGTTTTGAGCGTGGACGCTGATTTTTGGTGGAGAGGGACGTAAGGCTCTATGTTGAGCCCTTGCTCGGCTAGGCGAGCCCGCAGCCCCAATGTGAGTGGGTCTGTGCGAGGGCCGCTGAGGGAGGTTTGAGGGCAGGCATGCGTTTTGGGGCTGGCACCTTTGGCCTGGGAGCTAGGGCTGGACGTTTAGAGTTTTGAGCGTGGACGCTGATTTTGGTGGAGAGGGACGTAAGGCTCTATGTTGAGCCCTTGCTCGGCTAGGCGAGCCCGCAGCCCCAATGTGAGTGGGTCTGTGCGAGGGCCGCTGAGGGAGGTTTGAGGGCAGGCATGCGTTTTGGGGCTGGCACCTTTGGCCTGGGAGCTAGGGCTGGACGTTTAGAGTTTTGAGCGTGGACGCTGATTTTGGTGGAGAGGGACGTAAGGCTCTATGTTGAGCCGTTGCTCGGCTAGGCGAGCCCGCAGCCCCAATGTGAGTGGGTCTGTGCGAGGGCCGCTGAGGGAGGTTTGAGGGCAGGCATGCGTTTTGGGGCTGGCACCTTTGGCCTGGGAGCTAGGGCTGGACGTTTAGAGTTTTGAGCGTGGACGCTGATTTTGGTGGAGAGGGACGTAAGGCTCTATGTTGAGCCCTTGCTCGGCTAGGCGAGCCCGCAGCCCCAATGTGAGTGGGTCTGTGCGAGGGCCGCTGAGGGAGGTTTGAGGGCAGGCATGCGTTTTGGGGCTGGCACCTTTGGCCTGGGAGCTAGGGCTGGACGTTTAGAGTTTTGAGCGTGGACGCTGATTTTGGTGGAGAGGGACGTAAGGCTCTATGTTGAGCCGTTGCTCGGCTAGGCGAGCCCGCAGCCCCAATGTGAGTGGGTCTGTGCGAGGGCCGCTGAGGGAGGTTTGAGGGCAGGCATGCGTTTTGGGGCTGGCACCTTTGGCCTGGGAGCTAGGGCTGGACGTTTAGAGTTTTGAGCGTGGACGCTGATTTTGGTGGAGAGGGACGTAAGGCTCTATGTTGAGCCCTTGCTCGGCTAGGTGAGCCCGCAGCCCCAATGTGAGTGGGTCTGTGCGAGGGCCGCTGAGGGAGGTTTGAGGGCAGGCATGCGTTTTGGGGCTGGCACCTTTGGCCTGGGAGCTAGGGCTGGACGTTTAGAGTTTTGAGCGTGGACGCTGATTTTGGTGGAGAGGGACGTAAGGCTCTATGTTGAGCCCTTGCTCGGCTAGGCGAGCCCGCAGCCCCAATGTGAGTGGGTCTGTGCGAGGGCCGCTGAGGGAGGTTTGAGGGCAGGCATGCGTTTTGGGGCTGGCACCTTTGGCCTGGGAGCTAGGGCTGGACGTTTAGAGTTTTGAGCGTGGACGCTGATTTTGGTGGAGAGGGACGTAAGGCTCTATGTTGAGCCGTTGCTCGGCTAGGCGAGCCCGCAGCCCCAATGTGAGTGGGTCTGTGCGAGGGCCGCTGAGGGAGGTTTGAGGGCAGGCATGCGTTTTGGGGCTGGCACCTTTGGCCTGGGAGCTAGGGCTGGACGTTTAGAGTTTTGAGCGTGGACGCTGATTTTTGGTGGAGAGGGACGTAAGGCTCTATGTTGAGCCCTTGCTCGGCCAGGCGAGCCCGCAGCCCCAATGTGAGTGGGTCTGTGCGAGGGCCGCTGAGGGAGGTTTGAGGGCAGGCATGCGTTTTGGGGCTGGCACCTTTGGCCTGGGAGCTAGGGCTGGACGTTTAGAGTTTTGAGCGTGGACGCTGATTTTTGGTGGAGAGGGACGTAAGGCTCTATGTTGAGCCCTTGCTCGGCTAGGCGAGCCCGCAGCCCCAATGTGAGTGGGTCTGTGCGAGGGCCGCTGAGGGAGGTTTGAGGGCAGGCATGCGTTTTGGGGCTGGCACCTTTGGCCTGGGAGCTAGGGCTGGACGTTTAGAGTTTTGAGCGTGGACGCTGATTTTTGGTGGAGAGGGACGTAAGGCTCTATGTTGAGCCCTTGCTCGGCTAGGCGAGCCCGCAGCCCCAATGTGAGTGGGTCTGTGCGAGGGCCGCTGAGGGAGGTTTGAGGGCAGGCATGCGTTTTGGGGCTGGCACCTTTGGCCTGGGAGCTAGGGCTGGACGTTGAGAGTTTTGAGCGTGGACGCTGATTTTTGGTGGAGAGGGACGTAAGGCTCTATGTTGAGCCCTTGCTCGGCTAGGCGAGCCCGCAGCCCCAATGTGAGTGGGTCTGTGCGAGGGCCGCTGAGGGAGGTTTGAGGGCAGGCATGCGTTTTGGGGCTGGCACCTTTGGCCTGGGAGCTAGGGCTGGACGTTTAGAGTTTTGAGCGTGGACGCTGATTTTTGGTGGAGAGGGACGTAAGGCTCTATGTTGAGCCCTTGCTCGGCTAGGCGAGCCCGCAGCCCCAATGTGAGTGGGTCTGTGCGAGGGCGCTGAGGGAGGTTTGAGGGCAGGCATGCGTTTTGGGGCTGGCACCTTTGGCCTGGGAGCTAGGGCTGGACGTTTAGAGTTTTGAGCGTGGACGCTGATTTTGGTGGAGAGGGACGTAAGGCTCTATGTTGAGCCGTTGCTCGGCTAGGCGAGCCCGCAGCCCCAATGTGAGTGGGTCTGTGCGAGGGCCGCTGAGGGAGGTTTGAGGGCAGGCATGCGTTTTGGGGCTGGCACCTTTGGCCTGGGAGCTAGGGCTGGACGTTTAGAGTTTTGAGCGTGGACGCTGATTTTGGTGGAGAGGGACGTAAGGCTCTATGTTGAGCCGTTGCTCGGCTAGGCGAGCCCGCAGCCCCAATGTGAGTGGGTCTGTGCGAGGGCCGCTGAGGGAGGTTTGAGGGCAGGCATGCGTTTTGGGGCTGGCACCTTTGGCCTGGGAGCTAGGGCTGGACGTTTAGAGTTTTGAGCGTGGACGCTGATTTTTGGTGGAGAGGGACGTAAGGCTCTATGTTGAGCCCTTGCTCGGCTAGGCGAGCCCGCAGCCCCAATGTGAGTGGGTCTGTGCGAGGGCCGCTGAGGGAGGTTTGAGGGCAGGCATGCGTTTTGGGGCTGGCACCTTTGGCCTGGGAGCTAGGGCTGGACGTTTAGAGTTTTGAGCGTGGACGCTGATTTTGGTGGAGAGGGACGTAAGGCTCTATGTTGAGCCCTTGCTTGGCTGGCGAGCCCGCAGCCCCAATGTGAGTGGGTCTGTGCGAGGGCCGCTGAGGGAGGTTTGAGGGCAGGCATGCGTTTTGGGGCTGGCACCTTTGGCCTGGGAGCTAGGGCTGGACGTTTAGAGTTTTGAGCGTGGACGCTGATTTTTGGTGGAGAGGGACGTAAGGCTCTATGTTGAGCCCTTGCTCGGCTAGGCGAGCCCGCAGCCCCAATGTGAGTGGGTCTGTGCGAGGGCCGCTGAGGGAGGTTTGAGGGCAGGCATGCGTTTTGGGGCTGGCACCTTTGGCCTGGGAGCTAGGGCTGGACGTTTAGAGTTTTGAGCGTGGACGCTGATTTTTGGTGGAGAGGGACGTAAGGCTCTATGTTGAGCCCTTGCTCGGCTAGGCGAGCCCGCAGCCCCAATGTGAGTGGGTCTGTGCGAGGGCCGCTGAGGGAGGTTTGAGGGCAGGCATGCGTTTTGGGGCTGGCACCTTTGGCCTGGGAGCTAGGGCTGGACGTTTAGAGTTTTGAGCGTGGACGCTGATTTTGGTGGAGAGGGACGTAAGGCTCTATGTTGAGCCGTTGCTCGGCTAGGCGAGCCCGCAGCCCCAATGTGAGTGGGTCTGTGCGAGGGCCGCTGAGGGAGGTTTGAGGGCAGGCATGCGTTTTGGGGCTGGCACCTTTGGCCTGGGAGCTAGGGCTGGACGTTTAGAGTTTTGAGCGTGGACGCTGATTTTTGGTGGAGAGGGACGTAAGGCTCTATGTTGAGCCCTTGCTCGGCTAGGCGAGCCCGCAGCCCCAATGTGAGTGGGTCTGTGCGAGGGCCGCTGAGGGAGGTTTGAGGGCAGGCATGCGTTTTGGGGCTGGCACCTTTGGCCTGGGAGCTAGGGCTGGACGTTTAGAGTTTTGAGCGTGGACGCTGATTTTTGGTGGAGAGGGACGTAAGGCTCTATGTTGAGCCCTTGCTCGGCTAGGCGAGCCCGCAGCCCCAATGTGAGTGGGTCTGTGCGAGGGCCGCTGAGGGAGGTTTGAGGGCAGGCATGCGTTTTGGGGCTGGCACCTTTGGCCTGGGAGCTAGGGCTGGACGTTTAGAGTTTTGAGCGTGGACGCTGATTTTTGGTGGAGAGGGACGTAAGGCTCTATGTTGAGCCATTGCTCGGCTAGGCGAGCCCGCAGCCCCAATGTGAGTGGGTCTGTGCGAGGGCCGCTGAGGGAGGTTTGAGGGCAGGCATGCGTTTTGGGGCTGGCACCTTTGGCCTGGGAGCTAGGGCTGGACGTTTAGAGTTTTGAGCGTGGACGCTGATTTTTGGTGGAGAGGGACGTAAGGCTCTATGTTGAGCCCTTGCTCGGCTAGGCGAGCCCGCAGCCCCAATGTGAGTGGGTCTGTGCGAGGGCCGCTGAGGGAGGTTTGAGGGCAGGCATGCGTTTTGGGGCTGGCACCTTTGGCCTGGGAGCTAGGGCTGGACGTTTAGAGTTTTGAGCGTGGACGCTGATTTTTGGTGGAGAGGGACGTAAGGCTCTATGTTGAGCCCTTGCTCGGCTAGGCGAGCCCGCAGCCCCAATGTGAGTGGGTCTGTGCGAGGGCCGCTGAGGGAGGTTTGAGGGCAGGCATGCGTTTTGGGGCTGGCACCTTTGGCCTGGGAGCTAGGGCTGGACGTTTAGAGTTTTGAGCGTGGACGCTGATTTTGGTGGAGAGGGACGTAAGGCTCTATGTTGAGCCCTTGCTCGGCTAGGCGAGCCCGCAGCCCCAATGTGAGTGGGTCTGTGCGAGGGCCGCTGAGGGAGGTTTGAGGGCAGGCATGCGTTTTGGGGCTGGCACCTTTGCCTGGGAGCTAGGGCTGGACGTTTAGAGTTTTGAGCGTGGACGCTGATTTTTGGTGGAGAGGGACGTAAGGCTCTATGTTGAGCCCTTGCTCGGCTAGGCGAGCCCGCAGCCCCAATGTGAGTGGGTCTGTGCGAGGGCCGCTGAGGGAGGTTTGAGGGCAGGCATGCGTTTTGGGGCTGGCACCTTTGGCCTGGGAGCTAGGGCTGGACGTTTAGAGTTTTGAGCGTGGACGCTGATTTTTGGTGGAGAGGGACGTAAGGCTCTATGTTGAGCCCTTGCTCGGCTAGGCGAGCCCGCAGCCCCAATGTGAGTGGGTCTGTGCGAGGGCCGCTGAGGGAGGTTTGAGGGCAGGCATGCGTTTTGGGGCTGGCACCTTTGGCCTGGGAGCTAGGGCTGGACGTTTAGAGTTTTGAGCGTGGACGCTGATTTTTGGTGGAGAGGGACGTAAGGCTCTATGTTGAGCCCTTGCTCGGCTAGGCGAGCCCGCAGCCCCAATGTGAGTGGGTCTGTGCGAGGGCCGCTGAGGGAGGTTTGAGGGCAGGCATGCGTTTTGGGGCTGGCACCTTTGGCCTGGGAGCTAGGGCTGGACGTTTAGAGTTTTGAGCGTGGACGCTGATTTTGGTGGAGAGGGACGTAAGGCTCTATGTTGAGCCCTTGCTCGGCTAGGCGAGCCCGCAGCCCCAATGTGAGTGGGTCTGTGCGAGGGCCGCTGAGGGAGGTTTGAGGGCAGGCATGCGTTTTGGGGCTGGCACCTTTGGCCTGGGAGCTAGGGCTGGACGTTTAGAGTTTTGAGCGTGGACGCTGATTTTTGGTGGAGAGGGACGTAAGGCTCTATGTTGAGCCCTTGCTCGGCTAGGCGAGCCCGCAGCCCCAATGTGAGTGGGTCTGTGCGAGGGCCGCTGAGGGAGGTTTGAGGGCAGGCATGCGTTTTGGGGCTGGCACCTTTGGCCTGGGAGCTAGGGCTGGACGTTTAGAGTTTTGAGCGTGGAGGCTGATTTTTGGTGGAGAGGGTCGTAAGGCTCTATGTTGAGCCCTTGCTCGGCTAGGCGAGCCCGCAGCCCCAATGTGAGTGGGTCTGTGCGAGGGCCGCTGAGGGAGGTTTGAGGGCAGGCATGCGTTTTGGGGCTGGCACCTTTGGCCTGGGAGCTAGGGCTGGACGTTTAGAGTTTTGAGCGTGGATGCTGATTTTTGGTGGAGAGGGACGTAAGGCTCTATGTTGAGCCCTTGCTCGGCTAGGCGAGCCCGCAGCCCCAATGTGAGTGGGTCTGTGCGAGGGCCGCTGAGGGAGGTTTGAGGGCAGGCATGCGTTTTGGGGCTGGCACCTTTGGCCTGGGAGCTAGGGCTGGACGTTTAGAGTTTTGAGCGTGGACGCTGATTTTTGGTGGAGAGGGACGTAAGGCTCTATGTTGAGCCCTTGCTCGGCTAGGCGAGCCCGCAGCCCCAATGTGAGTGGGTCTGTGCGAGGGCCGCTGAGGGAGGTTTGAGGGCAGGCATGCGTTTTGGGGCTGGCACCTTTGGCCTGGGAGCTAGGGCTGGACGTTTAGAGTTTTGAGCGTGGACGCTGATTTTTGGTGGAGAGGGACGTAAGGCTCTATGTTGAGCCGTTGCTCGGCTAGGCGAGCCCGCAGCCCCAATGTGAGTGGGTCTGTGCGAGGGCCGCTGAGGGAGGTTTGAGGGCAGGCATGCGTTTTGGGGCTGGCACCTTTGGCCTGGGAGCTAGGGCTGGACGTTTAGAGTTTTGAGCGTGGACGCTGATTTTTGGTGGAGAGGGACGTAAGGCTCTATGTTGAGCCCTTGCTCGGCAGGCGAGCCCGCAGCCCCAATGTGAGTGGGTCTGTGCGAGGGCCGCTGAGGGAGGTTTGAGGGCAGGCATGCGTTTTGGGGCTGGCACCTTTGGCCTGGGAGCTAGGGCTGGACGTTTAGAGTTTTGAGCGTGGACGCTGATTTTTGGTGGAGAGGGACGTAAGGCTCTATGTTGAGCCCTTGCTCGGCTAGGCGAGCCCGCAGCCCCAATGTGAGTGGGTCTGTGCGAGGGCCGCTGAGGGAGGTTTGAGGGCAGGCATGCGTTTTGGGGCTGGCACCTTTGGCCTGGGAGCTAGGGCTGGACGTTTAGAGTTTTGAGCGTGGACGCTGATTTTTGGTGGAGAGGGACGTAAGGCTCTATGTTGAGCCCTTGCTCGGCTAGGCGAGCCCGCAGCCCCAATGTGAGTGGGTCTGTGCGAGGGCCGCTGAGGGAGGTTTGAGGGCAGGCATGCGTTTTGGGGCTGGCACCTTTGGCCTGGGAGCTAGGGCTGGACGTTTAGAGTTTTGAGCGTGGACGCTGATTTTGGTGGAGAGGGACGTAAGGCTCTATGTTGAGCCGTTGCTCGGCTAGGCGAGCCCGCAGCCCCAATGTGAGTGGGTCTGTGCGAGGGCCGCTGAGGGAGGTTTGAGGGCAGGCATGCGTTTTGGGGCTGGCACCTTTGGCCTGGGAGCTAGGGCTGGACGTTTAGAGTTTTGAGCGTGGACGCTGATTTTTGGTGGAGAGGGACGTAAGGCTCTATGTTGAGCCCTTGCTCGGCTAGGCGAGCCCGCAGCCCCAATGTGAGTGGGTCTGTGCGAGGGCCGCTGAGGGAGGTTTGAGGGCAGGCATGCGTTTTGGGGCTGGCACCTTTGGCCTGGGAGCTAGGGCTGGACGTTTAGAGTTTTGAGCGTGGACGCTGATTTTGGTGGAGAGGGACGTAAGGCTCTATGTTGAGCCCTTGCTCGGCTAGGCGAGCCCGCAGCCCCAATGTGAGTGGGTCTGTGCGAGGGCCGCTGAGGGAGGTTTGAGGGCAGGCATGCGTTTTGGGGCTGGCACCTTTGGCCTGGGAGCTAGGGCTGGACGTTTAGAGTTTTGAGCGTGGACGCTGATTTTTGGTGGAGAGGGACGTAAGGCTCTATGTTGAGCCCTTGCTCGGCTAGGCGAGCCCGCAGCCCCAATGTGAGTGGGTCTGTGCGAGGGCCGCTGAGGGAGGTTTGAGGGCAGGCATGCGTTTTGGGGCTGGCACCTTTGGCCTGGGAGCTAGGGCTGGACGTTTAGAGTTTTGAGCGTGGACGCTGATTTTGGTGGAGAGGGACGTAAGGCTCTATGTTGAGCCCTTGCTCGGCTAGGCGAGCCCGCAGCCCCAATGTGAGTGGGTCTGTGCGAGGGCCGCTGAGGGAGGTTTGAGGGCAGGCATGCGTTTTGGGGCTGGCACCTTTGGCCTGGGAGCTAGGGCTGGACGTTTAGAGTTTTGAGCGTGGACGCTGATTTTGGTGGAGAGGGACGTAAGGCTCTATGTTGAGCCGTTGCTCGGCTAGGCGAGCCCGCAGCCCCAATGTGAGTGGGTCTGTGCGAGGGCCGCTGAGGGAGGTTTGAGGGCAGGCATGCGTTTTGGGGCTGGCACCTTTGGCCTGGGAGCTAGGGCTGGACGTTTAGAGTTTTGAGCGTGGACGCTGATTTTTGGTGGAGAGGGACGTAAGGCTCTATGTTGAGCCCTTGCTCGGCTAGGCGAGCCCGCAGCCCCAATGTGAGTGGGTCTGTGCGAGGGCCGCTGAGGGAGGTTTGAGGGCAGGCATGCGTTTTGGGGCTGGCACCTTTGGCCTGGGAGCTAGGGCTGGACGTTTAGAGTTTTGAGCGTGGACGCTGATTTTTGGTGGAGAGGGACGTAAGGCTCTATGTTGAGCCCTTGCTCGGCTAGGCGAGCCCGCAGCCCCAATGTGAGTGGGTCTGTGCGAGGGCCGCTGAGGGAGGTTTGAGGGCAGGCATGCGTTTTGGGGCTGGCACCTTTGGCCTGGGAGCTAGGGCTGGACGTTTAGAGTTTTGAGCGTGGACGCTGATTTTTGGTGGAGAGGGACGTAAGGCTCTATGTTGAGCCCTTGCTCGGCTAGGCGAGCCCGCAGCCCCAATGTGAGTGGGTCTGTGCGAGGGCCGCTGAGGGAGGTTTGAGGGCAGGCATGCGTTTTGGGGCTGGCACCTTTGGCCTGGGAGCTAGGGCTGGACGTTTAGAGTTTTGAGCGTGGACGCTGATTTTTGGTGGAGAGGGACGTAAGGCTCTATGTTGAGCCCTTGCTCGGCTAGGCGAGCCCGCAGCCCCAATGTGAGTGGGTCTGTGCGAGGGCCGCTGAGGGAGGTTTGAGGGCAGGCATGCGTTTTGGGGCTGGCACCTTTGGCGTGGGAGCTAGGGCTGGACGTTTAGAGTTTTGAGCGTGGACGCTGATTTTTGGTGGAGAGGGACGTAAGGCTCTATGTTGAGCCCTTGCTCGGACAGGCGAGCCCGCAGCCCCAATGTGAGTGGGTCTGTGCGAGGGCCGCTGAGGGAGGTTTGAGGGCAGGCATGCGTTTTGGGGCTGGCACCTTTGGCGTGGGAGCTAGGGCTGGACGTTTAGAGTTTTGAGCGTGGACGCTGATTTTGGTGGAGAGGGACGTAAGGCTCTATGTTGAGCCCTTGCTCGGCTAGGCGAGCCCGCAGCCCCAATGTGAGTGGGTCTGTGCGAGGGCCGCTGAGGGAGGTTTGAGGGCAGGCATGCGTTTTGGGGCTGGCACCTTTGGCGTGGGAGCTAGGGCTGGACGTTTAGAGTTTTGAGCGTGGACGCTGATTTTGGTGGAGAGGGACGTAAGGCTCTATGTTGAGCCCTTGCTCGGCTAGGCGAGCCCGCAGCCCCAATGTGAGTGGGTCTGTGCGAGGGCCGCTGAGGGAGGTTTGAGGGCAGGCATGCGTTTTGGGGCTGGCACCTTTGGCGTGGGAGCTAGGGCTGGACGTTTAGAGTTTTGAGCGTGGACGCTGATTTTGGTGGAGAGGGACGTAAGGCTCTATGTTGAGCCTTGCTCGGCTAGGCGAGCCCGCAGCCCCAATGTGAGTGGATCTGTGCGAGGGCCGCTGAGGGAGGTTTGAGGGCAGGCATGCGTTTTGGGGCTGGCACCTTTGGCGTGGGAGCTAGGGCTGGACGTTTAGAGTTTTGAGCGTGGACGCTGATTTTTGGTGGAGAGGGACGTAAGGCTCTATGTTGAGCCCTTGCTCGGCTAGGCGAGCCCGCAGCCCCAATGTGAGTGGGTCTGTGCGAGGGCCGCTGAGGGAGGTTTGAGGGCAGGCATGCGTTTTGGGGCTGGCACCTTTGGCGTGGGAGCTAGGGCTGGACGTTTAGAGTTTTGAGCGTGGACGCTGATTTTTGGTGGAGAGGGACGTAAGGCTCTATGTTGAGCCCTTGCTCGGCTAGGCGAGCCCGCAGCCCCAATGTGAGTGGGTCTGTGCGAGGGCCGCTGAGGGAGGTTTGAGGGCAGGCATGCGTTTTGGGGCTGGCACCTTTGGCCTGGGAGCTAGGGCTGGACGTTTAGAGTTTTGAGCGTGGACGCTGATTTTTGGTGGAGAGGGACGTAAGGCTCTATGTTGAGCCCTTGCTCGGCTAGGCGAGCCCGCAGCCCCAATGTGAGTGGGTCTGTGCGAGGGCCGCTGAGGGAGGTTTGAGGGCAGGCATGCGTTTTGGGGCTGGCACCTTTGGCCTGGGAGCTAGGGCTGGACGTTTAGAGTTTTGAGCGTGGACGCTGATTTTGGTGGAGAGGGACGTAAGGCTCTATGTTGAGCCCTTGCTCGGCTAGGCGAGCCCGCAGCCCCAATGTGAGTGGGTCTGTGCGAGGGCCGCTGAGGGAGGTTTGAGGGCAGGCATGCGTTTTGGGGCTGGCACCTTTGGCCTGGGAGCTAGGGCTGGACGTTTAGAGTTTTGAGCGTGGACGCTGATTTTTGGTGGAGAGGGACGTAAGGCTCTATGTTGAGCCCTTGCTCGGCTAGGCGAGCCCGCAGCCCCAATGTGAGTGGGTCTGTGCGAGGGCCGCTGAGGGAGGTTTGAGGGCAGGCATGCGTTTTGGGGCTGGCACCTTTGGGTGGGAGCTAGGGCTGGACGTTTAGAGTTTTGAGCGTGGACGCTGATTTTGGTGGAGAGGGACGTAAGGCTCTATGTTGAGCCCTTGCTCGGCTAGGCGAGCCCGCAGCCCCAATGTGAGTGGGTCTGTGCGAGGGCCGCTGAGGGAGGTTTGAGGGCAGGCATGCGTTTTGGGGCTGGCACCTTTGGCCTGGGAGCTAGGGCTGGACGTTTAGAGTTTTGAGCGTGGACGCTGATTTTTGGTGGAGAGGGACGTAAGGCTCTATGTTGAGCCCTTGCTCGGCTAGGCGAGCCCGCAGCCCCAATGTGAGTGGGTCTGTGCGAGGGCCGCTGAGGGAGGTTTGAGGGCAGGCATGCGTTTTGGGGCTGGCACCTTTGGCGTGGGAGCTAGGGCTGGACGTTTAGAGTTTTGAGCGTGGACGCTGATTTTGGTGGAGAGGGACGTAAGGCTCTATGTTGAGCCCTTGCTCGGCTAGGCGAGCCCGCAGCCCCAATGTGAGTGGGTCTGTGCGAGGGCCGCTGAGGGAGGTTTGAGGGCAGGCATGCGTTTTGGGGCTGGCACCTTTGGCCTGGGAGCTAGGGCTGGACGTTTAGAGTTTTGAGCGTGGACGCTGATTTTGGTGGAGAGGGACGTAAGGCTCTATGTTGAGCCCTTGCTCGGCTAGGCGAGCCCGCAGCCCCAATGTGAGTGGGTCTGTGCGAGGGCCGCTGAGGGAGGTTTGAGGGCAGGCATGCGTTTTGGGGCTGGCACCTTTGGCGTGGGAGCTAGGGCTGGACGTTTAGAGTTTTGAGCGTGGACGCTGATTTTGGTGGAGAGGGACGTAAGGCTCTATGTTGAGCCCTTGCTCGGCTAGGCGAGCCCGCAGCCCCAATGTGAGTGGGTCTGTGCGAGGGCCGCTGAGGGAGGTTTGAGGGCAGGCATGCGTTTTGGGGCTGGCACCTTTGGCCTGGGAGCTAGGGCTGGACGTTTAGAGTTTTGAGCGTGGACGCTGATTTTGGTGGAGAGGGAAGTAAGGCTCTATGTTGAGCCCTTGCTCGGCTAGGCGAGCCCGCAGCCCCAATGTGAGTGGGTCTGTGCGAGGGCCGCTGAGGGAGGTTTGAGGGCAGGCATGCGTTTTGGGGCTGGCACCTTTGGCCTGGGAGCTAGGGCTGGACGTTTAGAGTTTTGAGCGTGGACGCTGATTTTGGTGGAGAGGGACGTAAGGCTCTATGTTGAGCCCTTGCTCGGCTAGGCGAGCCCGCAGCCCCAATGTGAGTGGGTCTGTGCGAGGGCCGCTGAGGGAGGTTTGAGGGCAGGCATGCGTTTTGGGGCTGGCACCTTTGGCCTGGGAGCTAGGGCTGGACGTTTAGAGTTTTGAGCGTGGACGCTGATTTTGGTGGAGAGGGACGTAAGGCTCTATGTTGAGCCCTTGCTCGGCTAGGCGAGCCCGCAGCCCCAATGTGAGTGGGTCTGTGCGAGGGCCGCTGAGGGAGGTTTGAGGGCAGGCATGCGTTTTGGGGCTGGCACCTTTGGCCTGGGAGCTAGGGCTGGACGTTTAGAGTTTTGAGCGTGGACGCTGATTTTTGGTGGAGAGGGACGTAAGGCTCTATGTTGAGCCCTTGCTCGGCTAGGCGAGCCCGCAGCCCCAATGTGAGTGGGTCTGTGCGAGGGCCGCTGAGGGAGGTTTGAGGGCAGGCATGCGTTTTGGGGCTGGCACCTTTGGCCTGGGAGCTAGGGCTGGACGTTTAGAGTTTTGAGCGTGGACGCTGATTTTGGTGGAGAGGGACGTAAGGCTCTATGTTGAGCCCTTGCTCGGCTAGGCGAGCCCGCAGCCCCAATGTGAGTGGGTCTGTGCGAGGGCCGCTGAGGGAGGTTTGAGGGCAGGCATGCGTTTTGGGGCTGGCACCTTTGGCGTGGGAGCTAGGGCTGGACGTTTAGAGTTTTGAGCGTGGACGCTGATTTTTGGTGGAGAGGGACGTAAGGCTCTATGTTGAGCCCTTGCTCGGCTAGGCGAGCCCGCAGCCCCAATGTGAGTGGGTCTGTGCGAGGGCCGCTGAGGGAGGTTTGAGGGCAGGCATGCGTTTTGGGGCTGGCACCTTTGGCCTGGGAGCTAGGGCTGGACGTTTAGAGTTTTGAGCGTGGACGCTGATTTTGGTGGAGAGGGACGTAAGGCTCTATGTTGAGCCCTTGCTCGGCTAGGCGAGCCCGCAGCCCCAATGTGAGTGGGTCTGTGCGAGGGCCGCTGAGGGAGGTTTGAGGGCAGGCATGCGTTTTGGGGCTGGCACCTTTGGCCTGGGAGCTAGGGCTGGACGTTTAGAGTTTTGAGCGTGGACGCTGATTTTTGGTGGAGAGGGCCGTAAGGCGGTATGTTGAGCCCTTGCTCGGCTAGGCGAGCCCGCAGCCCCAATGTGAGTGGGTCTGTGCGAGGGCCGCTGAGGGAGGTTTGAGGGCAGGCATGCGTTTTGGGGCTGGCACCTTTGGCCTGGGAGCTAGGGCTGGACGTTTAGAGTTTTGAGCGTGGACGCTGATTTTTGGTGGAGAGGGCCGTAAGGCGGTATGTTGAGCCCTTGCTCGGCTAGGCGAGCCCGCAGCCCCAATGTGAGTGGGTCTGTGCGAGGGCCGCTGAGGGAGGTTTGAGGGCAGGCATGCGTTTTGGGGCTGGCACCTTTGGCGTGGGAGCTAGGGCTGGACGTTTAGAGTTTTGAGCGTGGACGCTGATTTTTGGTGGAGAGGGCCGTAAGGCGGTATGTTGAGCCCTTGCTCGGCTAGGCGAGCCCGCAGCCCCAATGTGAGTGGGTCTGTGCGAGGGCCGCTGAGGGAGGTTTGAGGGCAGGCATGCGTTTTGGGGCTGGCACCTTTGGCCTGGGAGCTAGGGCTGGACGTTTAGAGTTTTGAGCGTGGACGCTGATTTTTGGTGGAGAGGGCCGTAAGGCGGTATGTTGAGCCCTTGCTCGGCTAGGCGAGCCCGCAGCCCCAATGTGAGTGGGTCTGTGCGAGGGCCGCTGAGGGAGGTTTGAGGGCAGGCATGCGTTTTGGGGCTGGCACCTTTGGCCTGGGAGCTAGGGCTGGACGTTTAGAGTTTTGAGCGTGGACGCTGATTTTGGTGGAGAGGGCCGTAAGGCGGTATGTTGAGCCCTTGCTCGGCTAGGCGAGCCCGCAGCCCCAATGTGAGTGGGTCTGTGCGAGGGCCGCTGAGGGAGGTTTGAGGGCAGGCATGCGTTTTGGGGCTGGCACCTTTGGCCTGGGAGCTAGGGCTGGACGTTTAGAGTTTTGAGCGTGGACGCTGATTTTTGGTGGAGAGGGCCGTAAGGCGGTATGTTGAGCCCTTGCTCGGCTAGGCGAGCCCGCAGCCCCAATGTGAGTGGGTCTGTGCGAGGGCCGCTGAGGGAGGTTTGAGGGCAGGCATGCGTTTTGGGGCTGGCACCTTTGGCCTGGGAGCTAGGGCTGGACGTTTAGAGTTTTGAGCGTGGACGCTGATTTTTGGTGGAGAGGGCCGTAAGGCGGTATGTTGAGCCCTTGCTCGGCTAGGCGAGCCCGCAGCCCAATGTGAGTGGGTCTGTGCGAGGGCCGCTGAGGGAGGTTTGAGGGCAGGCATGCGTTTTGGGGCTGGCACCTTTGGCCTGGGAGCTAGGGCTGGACGTTTAGAGTTTTGAGCGTGGACGCTGATTTTTGGTGGAGAGGGCCGTAAGGCGGTATGTTGAGCCCTTGCTCGGCTAGGCGAGCCCGCAGCCCCAATGTGAGTGGGTCTGTGCGAGGGCCGCTGAGGGAGGTTTGAGGGCAGGCATGCGTTTTGGGGCTGGCACCTTTGGCCTGGGAGCTAGGGCTGGACGTTTAGAGTTTTGAGCGTGGACGCTGATTTTTGGTGGAGAGGGCCGTAAGGCGGTATGTTGAGCCCTTGCTCGGCTAGGCGAGCCCGCAGCCCCAATGTGAGTGGGTCTGTGCGAGGGCCGCTGAGGGAGGTTTGAGGGCAGGCATGCGTTTTGGGGCTGGCACCTTTGGCCTGGGAGCTAGGGCTGGACGTTTAGAGTTTTGAGCGTGGACGCTGATTTTTGGTGGAGAGGGCCGTAAGGCGGTATGTTGAGCCCTTGCTCGGCTAGGCGAGCCCGCAGCCCCAATGTGAGTGGGTCTGTGCGAGGGCCGCTGAGGGAGGTTTGAGGGCAGGCATGCGTTTTGGGGCTGGCACCTTTGGCCTGGGAGCTAGGGCTGGACGTTTAGAGTTTTGAGCGTGGACGCTGATTTTTGGTGGAGAGGGCCGTAAGGCGGTATGTTGAGCCCTTGCTCGGCTAGGCGAGCCCGCAGCCCCAATGTGAGTGGGTCTGTGCGAGGGCCGCTGAGGGAGGTTTGAGGGCAGGCATGCGTTTTGGGGCTGGCACCTTTGGCCTGGGAGCTAGGGCTGGACGTGTAGAGTTTTGAGCGTGGACGCTGATTTTTGGTGGAGAGGGCCGTAAGGCGGTATGTTGAGCCCTTGCTCGGCTAGGCGAGCCCCCAGCCCAATGTGAGTGGGTCTGTGCGAGGGCCGCTGAGGGAGGTTTGAGGGCAGGCATGCGTTTTGGGGCTGGCACCTTTGGCCTGGGAGCTAGGGCTGGACGTTTAGAGTTTTGAGCGTGGACGCTGATTTTGGTGGAGAGGGCCGTAAGGCGGTATGTTGAGCCCTTGCTCGGCTAGGCGAGCCCGCAGCCCCAATGTGAGTGGGTCTGTGCGAGGGCCGCTGAGGGAGGTTTGAGGGCAGGCATGCGTTTTGGGGCTGGCACCTTTGGCCTGGGAGCTAGGGCTGGACGTTTAGAGTTTTGAGCGTGGACGCTGATTTTTGGTGGAGAGGGCCGTAAGGCGGTATGTTGAGCCCTTGCTCGGCTAGGCGAGCCCGCAGCCCCAATGTGAGTGGGTCTGTGCGAGGGCCGCTGAGGGAGGTTTGAGGGCAGGCATGCGTTTTGGGGCTGGCACCTTTGGCCTGGGAGCTAGGGCTGGACGTTTAGAGTTTTGAGCGTGGACGCTGATTTTGGTGGAGAGGGCCGTAAGGCGGTATGTTGAGCCCTTGCTCGGCTAGGCGAGCCCGCAGCCCCAATGTGAGTGGGTCTGTGCGAGGGCCGCTGAGGGAGGTTTGAGGGCAGGCATGCGTTTTGGGGCTGGCACCTTTGGCCTGGGAGCTAGGGCTGGACGTTTAGAGTTTTGAGCGTGGACGCTGATTTTTGGTGGAGAGGGCCGTAAGGCGGTATGTTGAGCCCTTGCTCGGCTAGGCGAGCCCGCAGCCCCAATGTGAGTGGGTCTGTGCGAGGGCCGCTGAGGGAGGTTTGAGGGCAGGCATGCGTTTTGGGGCTGGCACCTTTGGCCTGGGAGCTAGGGCTGGACGTTTAGAGTTTTGAGCGTGGACGCTGATTTTTGGTGGAGAGGGCCGTAAGGCGGTATGTTGAGCCCTTGCTCGGCTAGGCGAGCCCGCAGCCCCAATGTGAGTGGGTCTGTGCGAGGGCCGCTGAGGGAGGTTTGAGGGCAGGCATGCGTTTTGGGGCTGGCACCTTTGGCCTGGGAGCTAGGGCTGGACGTTTAGAGTTTTGAGCGTGGACGCTGATTTTGGTGGTGGAGAGGGCCGTAAGGCGGTATGTTGAGCCCTTGCTCGGCTAGGCGAGCCCGCAGCCCCAATGTGAGTGGGTCTGTGCGAGGGCCGCTGAGGGAGGTTTGAGGGCAGGCATGCGTTTTGGGGCTGGCACCTTTGGCCTGGGAGCTAGGGCTGGACGTTTAGAGTTTTGAGCGTGGACGCTGATTTTTGGTGGAGAGGGCCGTAAGGCGGTATGTTGAGCCTTGCTCGGCTAGGCGAGCCCGCAGCCCCAATGTGAGTGGGTCTGTGCGAGGGCCGCTGAGGGAGGTTTGAGGGCAGGCATGCGTTTTGGGGCTGGCACCTTTGGCCTGGGAGCTAGGGCTGGACGTTTAGAGTTTTGAGCGTGGACGCTGATTTTTGGTGGAGAGGGCCGTAAGGCGGTATGTTGAGCCCTTGCTCGGCTAGGCGAGCCCGCAGCCCCAATGTGAGTGGGTCTGTGCGAGGGCCGCTGAGGGAGGTTTGAGGGCAGGCATGCGTTTTGGGGCTGGCACCTTTGGCCTGGGAGCTAGGGCTGGACGTTTAGAGTTTTGAGCGTGGACGCTGATTTTGGTGGAGAGGGCCGTAAGGCGGTATGTTGAGCCCTTGCTCGGCTAGGCGAGCCCGCAGCCCCAATGTGAGTGGGTCTGTGCGAGGGCCGCTGAGGGAGGTTTGAGGGCAGGCATGCGTTTTGGGGCTGGCACCTTTGGCCTGGGAGCTAGGGCTGGACGTTTAGAGTTTTGAGCGTGGACGCTGCTTTTTGGTGGAGAGGGCCGTAAGGCGGTATGTTGAGCCCTTGCTCGGCTAGGCGAGCCCGCAGCCCCAATGTGAGTGGGTCTGTGCGAGGGCCGCTGAGGGAGGTTTGAGGGCAGGCATGCGTTTTGGGGCTGGCACCTTTGGCCTGGGAGCTAGGGCTGGACGTTTAGAGTTTTGAGCGTGGACGCTGATTTTTGGTAGAGAGGGCCGTAAGGCGGTATGTTGAGCCTTGCTCGGCTAGGCGAGCCCGCAGCCCCAATGTGAGTGGGTCTGTGCGAGGGCCGCTGAGGGAGGTTTGAGGGCAGGCATGCGTTTTGGGGCTGGCACCTTTGGCCTGGGAGCTAGGGCTGGACGTTTAGAGTTTTGAGCGTGGACGCTGATTTTTGGTGGAGAGGGCCGTAAGGCGGTATGTTGAGCCCTTGCTCGGCTAGGCGAGCCCGCAGCCCCAATGTGAGTGGGTCTGTGCGAGGGCGCTGAGGGAGGTTTGAGGGCAGGCATGCGTTTTGGGGCTGGCACCTTTGGCCTGGGAGCTAGGGCTGGACGTTTAGAGTTTTGAGCGTGGACGCTGATTTTTGGTGGAGAGGGCCGTAAGGCGGTATGTTGAGCCCTTGCTCGGCTAGGCGAGCCCGCAGCCCCAATGTGAGTGGGTCTGTGCGAGGGCCGCTGAGGGAGGTTTGAGGGCAGGCATGCGTTTTGGGGCTGGCACCTTTGGCCTGGGAGCTAGGGCTGGACGTTTAGAGTTTTGAGCGTGGACGCTGATTTTTGGTGGAGAGGGCCGTAAGGCGGTATGTTGAGCCCTTGCTCGGCTAGGCGAGCCCGCAGCCCCAATGTGAGTGGGTCTGTGCGAGGGCCGCTGAGGTAGGTTTGAGGGCAGGCATGAGTTTTGGGGCTGGCACCTTTGGCCTGGGAGCTAGGGCTGGACGTTTAGAGTTTTGAGCGTGGACGCTGATTTTTGGTGGAGAGGGCCGTAAGGCGGTATGTTGAGCCCTTGCTCGGCTAGGCGAGCCCGCAGCCCCAATGTGAGTGGGTCTGTGCGAGGGCCGCTGAGGGAGGTTTGAGGGCAGGCATGCGTTTTGGGGCTGGCACCTTTGGCCTGGGAGCTAGGGCTGGACGTTTAGAGTTTTGAGCGTGGACGCTGATTTTGGTGGAGAGGGCCGTAAGGCGGTATGTTGAGCCCTTGCTCGGCTAGGCGAGCCCGCAGCCCCAATGTGAGTGGGTCTGTGCGAGGGCCGCTGAGGGAGGTTTGAGGGCAGGCATGCGTTTTGGGGCTGGCACCTTTGGCCTGGGAGCTAGGGCTGGACGTTTAGAGTTTTGAGCGTGGACGCTGATTTTTGGTGGAGAGGGCCGTAAGGCGGTATGTTGAGCCCTTGCTCGGCTAGGCGAGCCCGCAGCCCCAATGTGAGTGGGTCTGTGCGAGGGCCGCTGAGGGAGGTTTGAGGGCAGGCATGCGTTTTGGGGCTGGCACCTTTGGCCTGGGAGCTAGGGCTGGACGTTTAGAGTTTTGAGCGTGGACGCTGATTTTTGGTGGAGAGGGCCGTAAGGCGGTATGTTGAGCCCTTGCTCAGCTAGGCGAGCCCGCAGCCCCAATGTGAGTGGGTCTGTGCGAGGGCCGCTGAGGGAGGTTTGAGGGCAGGCATGCGTTTTGGGGCTGGCACCTTTGGCCTGGGAGCTAGGGCTGGACGTTTAGAGTTTTGAGCGTGGACGCTGATTTTGGTGGTGGAGAGGGCCGTAAGGCGGTATGTTGAGCCCTTGCTCGGCTAGGCGAGCCCGCAGCCCCAATGTGAGTGGGTCTGTGCGAGGGCCGCTGAGGGAGGTTTGAGGGCAGGCATGCGTTTTGGGGCTGGCACCTTTGGCCTGGGAGCTAGGGCTGGACGTTTAGAGTTTTGAGCGTGGACGCTGATTTTTGGTGGAGAGGGCCGTAAGGCGGTATGTTGAGCCCTTGCTCGGCTAGGCGAGCCCGCAGCCCCAATGTGAGTGGGTCTGTGCGAGGGCCGCTGAGGGAGGTTTGAGGGCAGGCATGCGTTTTGGGGCTGGCACCTTTGGCCTGGGAGCTAGGGCTGGACGTTTAGAGTTTTGAGCGTGGACGCTGATTTTTGGTGGAGAGGGCCGTAAGGCGGTATGTTGAGCCCTTGCTCGGCTAGGCGAGCCCGCAGCCCCAATGTGAGTGGGTCTGTGCGAGGGCCGCTGAGGGAGGTTTGAGGGCAGGCATGCGTTTTGGGGCTGGCACCTTTGGCCTGGGAGCTAGGGCTGGACGTTTAGAGTTTTGAGCGTGGACGCTGATTTTTGGTGGAGAGGGCCGTAAGGCGGTATGTTGAGCCCTTGCTCGGCTAGGCGAGCCCGCAGCCCCAATGTGAGTGGGTCTGTGCGAGGGCCGCTGAGGGAGGTTTGAGGGCAGGCATGCGTTTTGGGGCTGGCACCTTTGGCCTGGGAGCTAGGGCTGGACGTTTAGAGTTTTGAGCGTGGACGCTGATTTTTGGTGGAGAGGGCCGTAAGGCGGTATGTTGAGCCCTTGCTCGGCTAGGCGAGCCCGCAGCCCCAATGTGAGTGGGTCTGTGCGAGGGCCGCTGAGGGAGGTTTGAGGGCAGGCATGCGTTTTGGGGCTGGCACCTTTGGCCTGGGAGCTAGGGCTGGACGTTTAGAGTTTTGAGCGTGGACGCTGATTTTTGGTGGAGAGGGCCGTAAGGCGGTATGTTGAGCCCTTGCTCGGCTAGGCGAGCCCGCTGCCCAATGTGAGTGGGTCTGTGCGAGGGCCGCTGAGGGAGGTTTGAGGGCAGGCATGCGTTTTGGGGCTGGCACCTTTGGCCTGGGAGCTAGGGCTGGACGTTTAGAGTTTTGAGCGTGGACGCTGATTTTTGGTGGAGAGGGCCGTAAGGCGGTATGTTGAGCCCTTGCTCGGCTAGGCGAGCCCGCAGCCCCAATGTGAGTGGGTCTGTGCGAGGGCCGCTGAGGGAGGTTTGAGGGCAGGCATGCGTTTTGGGGCTGGCACCTTTGGCCTGGGAGCTAGGGCTGGACGTTTAGAGTTTTGAGCGTGGACGCTGATTTTTGGTGGAGAGGGCCGTAAGGCGGTATGTTGAGCCCTTGCTCGGACAGGCGAGCCCGCAGCCCCAATGTGAGTGGGTCTGTGCGAGGGCCGCTGAGGGAGGTTTGAGGGCAGGCATGCGTTTTGGGGCTGGCACCTTTGGCCTGGGAGCTAGGGCTGGACGTTTAGAGTTTTGAGCGTGGACGCTGATTTTGGTGGAGAGGGCCGTAAGGCGGTATGTTGAGCCCTTGCTCGGCTAGGCGAGCCCGCAGCCCCAATGTGAGTGGGTCTGTGCGAGGGCCGCTGAGGGAGGTTTGAGGGCAGGCATGCGTTTTGGGGCTGGCACCTTTGGCCTGGGAGCTAGGGCTGGACGTTTAGAGTTTTGAGCGTGGACGCTGATTTTTGGTGGAGAGGGCCGTAAGGCGGTATGTTGAGCCCTTGCTCGGCTAGGCGAGCCCGCAGCCCCAATGTGAGTGGGTCTGTGCGAGGGCCGCTGAGGGAGGTTTGAGGGCAGGCATGCGTTTTGGGGCTGGCACCTTTGGCCTGGGAGCTAGGGCTGGACGTTTAGAGTTTTGAGCGTGGACGCTGATTTTGGTGGAGAGGGCCGTAAGGCGGTATGTTGAGCCCTTGCTCGGCTAGGCGAGCCCGCAGCCCCAATGTGAGTGGGTCTGTGCGAGGGCCGCTGAGGGAGGTTTGAGGGCAGGCATGCGTTTTGGGGCTGGCACCTTTGGCCTGGGAGCTAGGGCTGGACGTTTAGAGTTTTGAGCGTGGACGCTGATTTTTGGTGGAGAGGGCCGTAAGGCGGTATGTTGAGCCCTTGCTCGGCTAGGCGAGCCCGCAGCCCCAATGTGAGTGGGTCTGTGCGAGGGCGCTGAGGGAGGTTTGAGGGCAGGCATGCGTTTTGGGGCTGGCACCTTTGGCCTGGGAGCTAGGGCTGGACGTTTAGAGTTTTGAGCGTGGACGCTGATTTTTGGTGGAGAGGGCCGTAAGGCGGTATGTTGAGCCCTTGCTCGGCTAGGCGAGCCGCAGCCCCAATGTGAGTGGGTCTGTGCGAGGGCCGCTGAGGGAGGTTTGAGGGCAGGCATGCGTTTTGGGGCTGGCACCTTTGGCCTGGGAGCTAGGGCTGGACGTTTAGAGTTTTGAGCGTGGACGCTGATTTTGGTGGAGAGGGCCGTAAGGCGGTATGTTGAGCCCTTGCTCGGCTAGGCGAGCCCGCAGCCCCAATGTGAGTGGGTCTGTGCGAGGGCCGCTGAGGGAGGTTTGAGGGCAGGCATGCGTTTTGGGGCTGGCACCTTTGGCCTGGGAGCTAGGGCTGGACGTTTAGAGTTTTGAGCGTGGACGCTGATTTTTGGTGGAGAGGGCCGTAAGGCGGTATGTTGAGCCCTTGCTCGGCTAGGCGAGCCCGCAGCCCCAATGTGAGTGGGTCTGTGCGAGGGCCGCTGAGGGAGGTTTGAGGGCAGGCATGCGTTTTGGGGCTGGCACCTTTGGCCTGGGAGCTAGGGCTGGACGTTTAGAGTTTTGAGCGTGGACGCTGATTTTTGGTGGAGAGGGCCGTAAGGGGGTTTGTTGAGCCTTGCTCGGCTAGGCGAGCCCGCAGCCCCAATGTGAGTGGGTCTGTGCGAGGGCCGCTGAGGGAGGTTTGAGGGCAGGCATGCGTTTTGGGGCTGGCACCTTTGGCCTGGGAGCTAGGGCTGGACGTTTTTTGTTTTGTGAGTGGACGCTGATTTTGGTGGAGAGGGCCGTAAGGCGGTATGTTGAGCCCTTGCTCGGCTAGGCGAGCCCGCAGCCCCAATGTGAGTGGGTCTGTGCGAGGGCCGCTGAGGGAGGTTTGAGGGCAGGCATGCGTTTTGGGGCTGGCACCTTTGGCCTGGGAGCTAGGGCTGGACGTTTAGAGTTTTGAGCGTGGACGCTGATTTTTGGTGGAGAGGGCCGTAAGGCGGTATGTTGAGCCCTTGCTCGTCTAGGCGAGCCCGCAGCCCAATGTGAGTGGGTCTGTGCGAGGGCCGCTGAGGGAGGTTTGAGGGCAGGCATGCGTTTTGGGGCTGGCACCTTTGGCCTGGGAGCTAGGGCTGGACGTTTAGAGTTTTGAGCGTGGACGCTGATTTTTGGTGGAGAGGGCCGTAAGGCGGTATGTTGAGCCCTTGCTCGGCCAGGCGAGCCCGCAGCCCCTATGTGAGTGGGTCTGTGCGAGGGCCGCTGAGGGAGGTTTGAGGGCAGGCATGCGTTTTGGGGCTGGCACCTTTGGCCTGGGAGCTAGGGCTGGACGTTTAGAGTTTTGAGCGTGGACGCTGATTTTTGGTGGAGAGGGCCGTAAGGCGGTATGTTGAGCCCTTGCTCGGCTAGGCGAGCCCGCAGCCCCAATGTGAGTGGGTCTGTGCGAGGGCCGCTGAGGGAGGTTTGAGGGCAGGCATGCGTTTTGGGGCTGGCACCTTTGGCCTGGGAGCTAGGGCTGGACGTTTAGAGTTTTGAGCGTGGACGCTGATTTTTGGTGGAGAGGGCCGTAAGGCGGTATGTTGAGCCCTTGCTCGGCTAGGCGAGCCCGCAGCCCCAATGTGAGTGGGTCTGTGCGAGGGCCGCTGAGGGAGGTTTGAGGGCAGGCATGCGTTTTGGGGCTGGCACCTTTGGCCTGGGAGCTAGGGCTGGACGTTTAGAGTTTTGAGCGTGGACGCTGATTTTTGGTGGAGAGGGCCGTAAGGCGGTATGTTGAGCCCTTGCTCGGCTAGGCGAGCCCGCAGCCCAATGTGAGTGGGTCTGTGCGAGGGCCGCTGAGGGAGGTTTGAGGGCAGGCATGCGTTTTGGGGCTGGCACCTTTGGCCTGGGAGCTAGGGCTGGACGTTTAGAGTTTTGAGCGTGGACGCTGATTTTTGGTGGAGAGGGCCGTAAGGCGGTATGTTGAGCCCTTGCTCGGCTAGGCGAGCCCGCAGCCCCAATGTGAGTGGGTCTGTGCGAGGGCCGCTGAGGGAGGTTTGAGGGCAGGCATGCGTTTTGGGGCTGGCACCTTTGGCCTGGGAGCTAGGGCTGGACGTTTAGAGTTTTGAGCGTGGACGCTGATTTTTGGTGGAGAGGGCCGTAAGGCGGTATGTTGAGCCCTTGCTCGGCTAGGCGAGCCCGCAGCCCCAATGTGAGTGGGTCTGTGCGAGGGCCGCTGAGGGAGGTTTGAGGGCAGGCATGCGTTTTGGGGCTGGCACCTTTGGCCTGGGAGCTAGGGCTGGACGTGTAGAGTTTTGAGCGTGGACGCTGATTTTTGGTGGAGAGGGCCGTAAGGCGGTATGTTGAGCCCTTGCTCGGCTAGGCGAGCCCGCAGCCCCAATGTGAGTGGGTCTGTGCGAGGGCCGCTGAGGGAGGTTTGAGGGCAGGCATGCGTTTTGGGGCTGGCACCTTTGGCCTGGGAGCTAGGGCTGGACGTTTAGAGTTTTGAGCGTGGACGCTGATTTTTGGTGGAGAGGGCCGTAAGGCGGTATGTTGAGCCCTTGCTCGGCTAGGCGAGCCCGCAGCCCCAATGTGAGTGGGTCTGTGCGAGGGCCGCTGAGGGAGGTTTGAGGGCAGGCATGCGTTTTGGGGCTGGCACCTTTGGCCTGGGAGCTAGGGCTGGACGTTTAGAGTTTTGAGCGTGGACGCTGATTTTTGGTGGAGAGGGCCGTAAGGCGGTATGTTGAGCCCTTGCTCGGCTAGGCGAGCCCGCAGCCCCAATGTGAGTGGGTCTGTGCGAGGGCCGCTGAGGGAGGTTTGAGGGCAGGCATGCGTTTTGGGGCTGGCACCTTTGGCCTGGGAGCTAGGGCTGGACGTTTAGAGTTTTGAGCGTGGACGCTGATTTTTGGTGGAGAGGGCCGTAAGGCGGTATGTTGAGCCCTTGCTCGGCTAGGCGAGCCCGCAGCCCCAATGTGAGTGGGTCTGTGCGAGGGCCGCTGAGGGAGGTTTGAGGGCAGGCATGCGTTTTGGGGCTGGCACCTTTGGCCTGGGAGCTAGGGCTGGACGTTTAGAGTTTTGAGCGTGGACGCTGATTTTGGTGGAGAGGGCCGTAAGGCGGTATGTTGAGCCCTTGCTCGGCTAGGCGAGCCCGCAGCCCCAATGTGAGTGGGTCTGTGCGAGGGCCGCTGAGGGAGGTTTGAGGGCAGGCATGCGTTTTGGGGCTGGCACCTTTGGCCTGGGAGCTAGGGCTGGACGTTTAGAGTTTTGAGCGTGGACGCTGATTTTTGGTGGAGAGGGCCGTAAGGCGGTATGTTGAGCCCTTGCTCGGCTAGGCGAGCCCGCAGCCCCAATGTGAGTGGGTCTGTGCGAGGGCCGCTGAGGGAGGTTTGAGGGCAGGCATGCGTTTTGGGGCTGGCACCTTTGGCCTGGGAGCTAGGGCTGGACGTTTAGAGTTTTGAGCGTGGACGCTGATTTTTGGTGGAGAGGGCCGTAAGGCGGTATGTTGAGCCCTTGCTCGGCTAGGCGAGCCCGCAGCCCCAATGTGAGTGGGTCTGTGCGAGGGCCGCTGAGGGAGGTTTGAGGGCAGGCATGCGTTTTGGGGCTGGCACCTTTGCCTGGGAGCTAGGGCTGGACGTTTAGAGAGTTTTGAGCGTGGACGCTGATTTTTGGTGGAGAGGGCCGTAAGGCGGTATGTTGAGCCCTTGCTCGGCTAGGCGAGCCCGCAGCCCCAATGTGAGTGGGTCTGTGCGAGGGCCGCTGAGGGAGGTTTGAGGGCAGGCATGCGTTTTGGGGCTGGCACCTTTGGCCTGGGAGCTAGGGCTGGACGTTTAGAGTTTTGAGCGTGGACGCTGATTTTTGGTGGAGAGGGCCGTAAGGCGGTATGTTGAGCCCTTGCTCGGCTAGGCGAGCCCGCAGCCCCAATGTGAGTGGGTCTGTGCGAGGGCCGCTGAGGGAGGTTTGAGGGCAGGCATGCGTTTTGGGGCTGGCACCTTTGGCCTGGGAGCTAGGGCTGGACGTTTAGAGTTTTGAGCGTGGACGCTGATTTTTGGTGGAGAGGGCCGTAAGGCGGTATGTTGAGCCCTTGCTCAGCTAGGCGAGCCCGCAGCCCCAATGTGAGTGGGTCTGTGCGAGGGCCGCTGAGGGAGGTTTGAGGGCAGGCATGCGTTTTGGGGCTGGCACCTTTGGCCTGGGAGCTAGGGCTGGACGTTTAGAGTTTTGAGCGTGGACGCTGATTTTTGGTGGAGAGGGCCGTAAGGCGGTATGTTGAGCCCTTGCTCGGCTAGGCGAGCCCGCAGCCCCAATGTGAGTGGGTCTGTGCGAGGGCCGCTGAGGGAGGTTTGAGGGCAGGCAGCATGCGTTTTGGGGCTGGCACCTTTGGCCTGGGAGCTAGGGCTGGACGTTTAGAGTTTTGAGCGTGGACGCTGATTTTTGGTGGAGAGGGCCGTAAGGCGGTATGTTGAGCCCTTGCTCGGCTAGGCGAGCCCGCAGCCCCAATGTGAGTGGGTCTGTGCGAGGGCCGCTGAGGGAGGTTTGAGGGCAGGCATGCGTTTTGGGGCTGGCACCTTTGGCCTGGGAGCTAGGGCTGGACGTTTAGAGTTTTGAGCGCGTGGACGCTGATTTTTGGTGGAGAGGGACGTAAGGCGGTATGTTGAGCCCTTGCTCGGCTAGGCGAGCCCGCAGCCCCAATGTGAGTGGGTCTGTGCGAGGGCCGCTGAGGGAGGTTTGAGGGCAGGCATGCGTTTTGGGGCTGGCACCTTTGGCCTGGGAGCTAGGGCTGGACGTTTAGAGTTTTGAGCGTGGACGCTGATTTTTGGTGGAGAGGGCCGTAAGGCGGTATGTTGAGCCCTTGCTCGGCTAGGCGAGCCCGCAGCCCCAATGTGAGTGGGTCTGTGCGAGGGCCGCTGAGGGAGGTTTGAGGGCAGGCATGCGTTTTGGGGCTGGCACCTTTGGCCTGGGAGCTAGGGCTGGACGTTTAGAGTTTTGAGCGTGGACGCTGATTTTGGTGGAGAGGGCCGTAAGGCGGTATGTTGAGCCCTTGCTCCCTAGGCGAGCCCGCAGCCCAATGTGAGTGGGTCTGTGCGAGGGCCGCTGAGGGAGGTTTGAGGGCAGGCATGCGTTTTGGGGCTGGCACCTTTGGCCTGGGAGCTAGGGCTGGACGTTTAGAGTTTTGAGCGTGGACGCTGATTTTTGGTGGAGAGGGCGTAAGGCGGTATGTTGAGCCCTTGCTCGGCTAGGCGAGCCCGCAGCCCCAATGTGAGTGGGTCTGTGCGAGGGCCGCTGAGGGAGGTTTGAGGGCAGGCATGCGTTTTGGGGCTGGCACCTTTGGCCTGGGAGCTAGGGCTGGACGTTTAGAGTTTTGAGCGTGGACGCTGATTTTTGGTGGAGAGGGCGTAAGGCGGTATGTTGAGCCTTGCTCGGCTAGGCGAGCCCGCAGCCCCAATGTGAGTGGGTCTGTGCGAGGGCCGCTGAGGGAGGTTTGAGGGCAGGCATGCGTTGTGGGTTTTGGGGCTGGTTGAGGGCACCTTTGGCCTGGGAGCTAGGGCTGGACGTTTAGAGTTTTGAGCGTGGACGCTGATTTTGGTGGAGAGGGCCGTAAGGCGGTATGTTGAGCCCTTGCTCGGCTAGGCGAGCCCGCAGCCCCAATGTGAGTGGGTCTGTGCGAGGGCCGCTGAGGGAGGTTTGAGGGCAGGCATGCGTTTTGGGGCTGGCACCTTTGGCCTGGGAGCTAGGGCTGGACGTTTAGAGTTTTGAGCGTGGACGCTGATTTTTGGTGGAGAGGGCCGTAAGGCGGTATGTTGAGCCCTTGCTCGGCTAGGCGAGCCCGCAGCCCCAATGTGAGTGGGTCTGTGCGAGGGCCGCTGAGGGAGGTTTGAGGGCAGGCATGCGTTTTGGGGCTGGCACCTTTGGCCTGGGAGCTAGGGCTGGACGTTTAGAGTTTTGAGCGTGGACGCTGATTTTTGGTGGAGAGGGCCGTAAGGCGGTATGTTGAGCCCTGCTCGGCTAGGCGAGCCCGCAGCCCCAATGTGAGTGGGTCTGTGCGAGGGCCGCTGAGGGAGGTTTGAGGGCAGGCATGCGTTTTGGGGCTGGCACCTTTGGCCTGGGAGCTAGGGCTGGACGTTTAGAGTTTTGAGCGTGGACGCTGATTTTGGTGGAGAGGGCCGTAAGGCGGTTATGTTGAGCCCTTGCTCGGCTAGGCGAGCCCGCAGCCCAATGTGAGTGGGTCTGTGCGAGGGCCGCTGAGGGAGGTTTGAGGGCAGGCATGCGTTTTGGGGCTGGCACCTTTGGCCTGGGAGCTAGGGCTGGACGTTTAGAGTTTTGAGCGTGGACGCTGATTTTTGGTGGAGAGGGACGTAAGGCGGTATGTTGAGCCCTTGCTCGGCTAGGCGAGCCCGCAGCCCCAATGTGAGTGGGTCTGTGCGAGGGCCGCTGAGGGAGGTTTGAGGGCAGGCATGCGTTTTGGGGCTGGCACCTTTGGCCTGGGAGCTAGGGCTGGACGTTTAGAGTTTTGAGCGTGGACGCTGATTTTGGTGGAGAGGGCCGTAAGGCGGTATGTTGAGCCTTGCTCGGCTAGGCGAGCCCGCAGCCCCAATGTGAGTGGGTCTGTGCGAGGGCCGCTGAGGGAGGTTTGAGGGCAGGCATGCGTTTTGGGGCTGGCACCTTTGGCTGGGAGCTAGGGCTGGACGTTTAGAGTTTTGAGCGTGGACGCTGATTTTTGGTGGAGGGCCGTAAGGCGGTATGTTGAGCCCTTGCTCGGCTAGGCGAGCCGCAGCCCAATGTGAGTGGGTCTGTGCGAGGGCCGCTGAGGGAGGTTTGAGGGCAGGCATGCGTTTTGGGGCTGGCACCTTTGGTGGGAGCTAGGGCTGGACGTTTAGAGTTTTGAGAGCGTGGACGCTGATTTTGGTGGAGAGGGCGTAAGGCGGTATGTTGAGCCCTTGCTCGGCTAGGCGAGCCCGCAGCCCCAATGTGAGTGGGTCTGTGCGAGGGCCGCTGAGGGAGGTTTGAGGGCAGGCATGCGTTTTGGGCTGGCACCTTTGGCCTGGGAGCTAGGGCTGGACGTTTAGAGTTTTGAGCGTGGACGCTGATTTTGGTGGAGAGGGCCGTAAGGCGGTATGTTGAGCCCTTGCTCGGCTAGGCGAGCCCGCAGCCCCAATGTGAGTGGGTCTGTGCGAGGGCCGCTGAGGGAGGTTTGAGGGCAGGCATGCGTTTTGGGGCTGGCACCTTTGGCCTGGGAGCTAGGGCTGGACGTTTAGAGTTTTGAGCGTGGACGCTGATTTTTGGTGGAGAGGGCGTAAGGCTATGTTGAGCCCTTGCTCGGCTAGGCGAGCCCGCAGCCCCAATGTGAGTGGGTCTGTGCGAGGGCCGCTGAGGGAGGTTTGAGGGCAGGCATGCGTTTTGGGGCGGGCACCTTTGGCCTGGGAGCTAGGGCTGGACGTTTAGAGTTTTGAGCGTGGACGCTGATTTTTGGTGGAGAGGGCCGTAAGGCTCTATGTTGAGCCCTTGCTCGGCTAGGCGAGCCCGCAGCCCCAATGTGAGTGGTCTGTGCGAGGGCCGCTGAGGGAGGTTTGAGGGCAGGCATGCGTTTTGGGGCTGGCACCTTTGGCCTGGGAGCTAGGGCTGGACGTTTAGAGTTTTGAGCGTGGACGCTGATTTTGGTGGAGAGGGCCGTAAGGCTCTATGTTGAGCCCTGCTCGGCTACTAGGCGAGCCCGCAGCCCCAATGTGAGTGGGTCTGTGCGAGGGCCGCTGAGGGAGGTTTGAGGGCAGGCATGCGTTTTGGGGCTGGCACCTTTGGCCTGGGAGCTAGGGCTGGACGTTTAGAGTTTTGAGCGTGGACGCTGATTTTTGGTGGAGAGGACGTAAGGCTCTATGTTGAGCCCTTGCTCGGCTAGGCGAGCCCGCAGCCCCAATGTGAGTGGGTCTGTGCGAGGGCCGCTGAGGGAGGTTTGAGGGCAGGCATGCGTTTTGGGGCTGGCACCTTTGGCCTGGGAGCTAGGGCTGGACGTTTAGAGTTTTGAGCGTGGACGCTGATTTTTGGTGGAGAGGGCCGTAAGGCTCTATGTTGAGCCCTTGCTCGGCTAGGCGAGCCCGCAGCCCCAATGTGAGTGGGTCTGTGCGAGGGCCGCTGAGGGAGGTTTGAGGGCAGGCATGCGTTTTGGGGCTGGCACCTTTGGCCTGGGAGCTAGGGCTGGACGTTTAGAGTTTTGAGCGTGGACGCTGATTTTTGGTGGAGAGGGCCGTAAGGCGGTATGTTGAGCCCTTGCTCGGCTAGGCGAGCCCGCAGCCCCAATGTGAGTGGGTCTGTGCGAGGGCCGCTGAGGGAGGTTTGAGGGCAGGCATGCGTTTTGGGGCTGGCACCTTTGGCCTGGGAGCTAGGGCTGGACGTTTAGAGTTTTGAGCGTGGACGCTGATTTTGGTGGAGAGGGCCGTAAGGCGGTATGTTGAGCCCTTGCTCGGCTAGGCGAGCCCGCAGCCCCAATGTGAGTGGGTCTGTGCGAGGGCCGCTGAGGGAGGTTTGAGGGCAGGCATGCGTTTTGGGGCTGGCACCTTTGGCCTGGGAGCTAGGGCTGGACGTTTAGAGTTTTGAGCGTGGACGCTGATTTTTGGTGGAGAGGGCCGTAAGGCGGTATGTTGAGCCCTTGCTCGGCTAGGCGAGCCCGCAGCCCCAATGTGAGTGGGTCTGTGCGAGGGGCCGCTGAGGGAGGTTTGAGGGCAGGCATGTGTTTTGGGGCTGGCACCTTTGGCCTGGGAGCTAGGGCTGGACGTTTAGAGTTTTGAGCGTGGACGCTGATTTTTGGTGGAGAGGGCCGTAAGGCGGTATGTTGAGCCCTTGCTCGGCTAGGCGAGCCCGCAGCCCCAATGTGAGTGGGTCTGTGCGAGGGCCGCTGAGGGAGGTTTGAGGGCAGGCATGCGTTTTGGGGCTGGCCCATTTGGCCTGGGAGCTAGGGCTGGACGTTTAGAGTTTTGAGCGTGGCCGCTGATTTTTGGTGGAGAGGGCCGTAAGGCGGTATGTTGAGCCCTTGCTCGGCTAGGCGAGCCCGCAGCCCCAATGTGAGTGGGTCTGTGCGAGGGCCGCTGAGGGAGGTTTGAGGGCAGGCATGCGTTTTGGGGCTGGCACCTTTGGCCTGGGAGCTAGGGCTGGACGTTTAGAGTTTTGAGCGTGGACGCTGATTTTGGTGGAGAGGGACGTAAGGCGGTATGTTGAGCCCTTGCTCGGCTAGGCGAGCCCGCAGCCCCATGTGAGTGGGTCTGTGCGAGGGCCGCTGAGGGAGGTTTGAGGGCAGGCATGCGTTTTGGGGCTGGCACCTTTGGCCTGGGAGCTAGGGCTGGACGTTTAGAGTTTTGAGCGTGGACGCTGATTTTTGGTGGAGAGGGACGTAAGGCGGTATGTTGAGCCCTTGCTCGGCTAGGCGAGCCCGCAGCCCCAATGTGAGTGGGTCTGTGCGAGGGCCGCTGAGGGAGGTTTGAGGGCAGGCATGCGTTTTGGGGCTGGCACCTTTGGGCCTGGGAGCTAGGGCTGGACGTTTAGAGTTTTGAGCGTGGACGCTGATTTTTGGTGGAGCGGGCCGTAAGGCGGTATGTTGAGCCCTTGCTCGGCTAGGCGAGCCCGCAGCCCCAATGTGAGTGGGTCTGTGCGAGGGCCGCTGAGGGAGGTTTGAGGGCAGGCATGCGTTTTGGGGCTGGCACCTTTGGCCTGGGAGCTAGGGCTGGACGTTTAGAGTTTTGAGCGTGGACGCTGATTTTTGGTGGAGAGGGCCGTAAGGCGGTATGTTGAGCCCTTGCTCGGCTAGGCGAGCCCGCAGCCCCAATGTGAGTGGGTCTGTGCGAGGGCCGCTGAGGGAGGTTTGAGGGCAGGCATGCGTTTTGGGGCTGGCACCTTTGGCTGGGAGCTAGGGCTGGACGTTTAGAGTTTTGAGCGTGGACGCTGATTTTTGGTGGAGAGGGACGTAAGGCGGTATGTTGAGCCCTTGCTCGGCTAGGCGAGCCCGCAGCCCCAATGTGAGTGGGTCTGTGCGAGGGCCGCTGAGGGAGGTTTGAGGGCAGGCATGCGTTTTGGGGCTGGCACCTTTGGCCTGGGAGCTAGGGCTGGACGTTTAGAGTTTTGAGCGTGGACGCTGATTTTGGTGGAGAGGGCCGTAAGGCTCTATGTTGAGCCCTTGCTCGGCTAGGCGAGCCCGCAGCCCCAATGTGAGTGGGTCTGTGCGAGGGCCGCTGAGGGAGGTTGAGGGCAGGCATGCGTTTTGGGGCTGGCACCTTTGGCCTGGGAGATAGGGCTGGACGTTTAGAGTTTTGAGCGTGGACGCTGATTTTTGGTGGAGAGGGCCGTAAGGCGGTATGTTGAGCCCTTGCTCGGCTAGGCGAGCCCGCAGCCCCAATGTGAGTGGGTCTGTGCGAGGGCCGCTGAGGGAGGTTTGAGGGCAGGCATTTGTTTTGGGGCTGGCACCTTTGGCCTGGGAGCTAGGGCTGGACGTTTAGAGTTTTGAGCGTGGACGCTGATTTTTGGTGGAGTGGGCCGTAAGGCGGTATGTTGAGCCTTGCTCGGCTAGGCGAGCCCGCAGCCCCAATGTGAGTGGGTCTGTGCGAGGGCCGCTGAGGGAGGTTTGAGGGCAGGCATGCGTTTTGGGGCTGGCACCTTTGGCCTGGGAGCTAGGGCTGGACGTTTAGAGTTTTGAGCGTGGACGCTGATTTTGGTGGAGAGGGCCGTAAGGCTCTATGTTGAGCCCTTGCTCGGCTAGGCGAGCCCGCAGCCCCAATGTGAGTGGGTCTGTGCGAGGGCCGCTGAGGGAGGTTTGAGGGCAGGCATGCGTTTTGGGGCTGGCACCTTTGGCCTGGGAGCTAGGGCTGGACGTTTAGAGTTTTGAGCGTGGACGCTGATTTTGGTGGAGAGGGACGTAAGGCTCTATGTTGAGCCCTTGCTCGGCTAGGCGAGCCCGCAGCCCCAATGTGAGTGGGTCTGTGCGAGGGCCGCTGAGGGAGGTTTGAGGGCAGGCATGCGTTTTGGGGCTGGCACCTTTGGCCTGGGAGCTAGGGCTGGGCGTTTAGAGTTTTGAGCGTGGAGGCTGATTTTTGGTGGAGAGGGACGTAAGGCGGTATGTTGAGCCCTTGCTCGGCTAGGCGAGCCCGCAGCCCCAATGTGAGTGGGTCTGTGCGAGGGCCGCTGAGGGAGGTTTGAGGGCAGGCATGCGTTTTGGGGCTGGCACCTTTGGCCTGGGAGCTAGGGCTGGCGTTTAGAGTTTTGAGCGTGGACGCTGATTTTTGGTGGAGAGGGCCGTAAGGCGGTATGTTGAGCCCTTGCTAGGCTAGGCGAGCCCGCAGCCCCAATGTGAGTGTGTCTGTGCGAGGGCCGCTGAGGGAGGTTTGAGGGCAGGCATGCGTTTTTGGGGCTGGCACCTTTGGCCTGGGAGCTAGGGCTGGACGTTTAGAGTTTTGAGCGTGACGCTGATTTTTGGTGGAGAGGGCCGTAAGGCGGTATGTTGAGCCCTTGCTCAGCTAGGCGAGCCCGCAGCCCCAATGTGAGTGGGTCTGTGCGAGGGCCGCTAGGGAGGTTTGAGGGCAGGCATGCGTTTTGGGGCTGGCACCTTTGGCCTGGGAGCTAGGGCTGGACGTTTAGAGTTTTGAGCGTGGACGCTGATTTTTGGTGGAGAGGGACGTAAGGCGGTATGTTGAGCCCTTGCTCGGCTAGGCGAGCCCGCAGCCCCAATGTGTGTGGGTCTGTGCGAGGGCCGCTGAGGGAGGTTTGAGGGCAGGCATGCGTTTTGGGGCTGGCACCTTTGGCCTGGGAGCTAGGGCTGGACGTTTAGAGTTTGAGCGTGGACGCTGATTTTTGGTGGAGAGGGCCGTAAGGCGGTATGTTGAGCCCTTGCTCGGCTAGGCGAGCCCGCAGCCCCATGTGAGTGGGTCTGTGCGAGGGCCGCTGAGGGAGGTTTGAGGGCAGGCATGCGTTTTGGGGCTGCACCTTTGGCCTGGGAGCTAGGGCTGGACGTTTACCATTTTGAGCGTGGACGCTGATTTTTGGTGGAGAGGGTCGTAAGGCTCTATGTTGAGCCCTTGCTCGGCTAGGCGAGCCCGCAGCCCCAATGTGAGTGGGTCTGTGCGAGGGCCGCTGAGGGAGGTTTGAGGGCAGGCATGCGTTTTGGGGCTGGCACCTTTGGGCTGGGAGCTAGGGCTGGACGTTTAGAGTTTTGAGAGTGGACGCTGATTTTTGGTGGAGAGGGCCGTAAGGCGGTATGTTGAGCCCTTGCTCGGCTAGGCGAGCCCGCAGCCCCCAATGTGAGTGGGTCTGTGCGAGGGCCGCTGAGGGAGGTTTGAGGGCAGGCATTGGTTTTGGGGCTGGCACCTTTGGCCTGGGAGCTAGGGGTGGCCGTTTAGAGTTTTGAGCGTGGACGCTGATTTTTGGTGGAGAGGGCCGTAAGGCTCTATGTTGAGCCCTTGCTCGGCTAGGCGAGCCCGCAGCCCCAATGTGAGTGGGTCTGTGCGAGGGCCGCTGAGGGAGGTTTGAGGACAGGCATGCGTTTTGGGGCTGGCACCTTTGGCCTGGGAGCTGGGCTGGACGTTTAGAGTTTTGAGCGTGGACGCTGATTTTTGGTGGAGAGGGACGTAAGGCTCTATGTTGAGCCCTTTGCTCGGCTAGGCGAGCCCGCAGCCCCAATGTGAGTGGGTCTGTGCGAGGGCCGCTGAGGGAGGTTTGAGGGCAGGCATGTGTTTTGGGGCTGGCACCTTTGGCCTGGGAGCTAGGGCTGGACGTTTAGAGTTTTGAGCGTGGACGCTGATTTTTGGTGGAGAGGGCCGTAAGGCGGTATGTTGAGCCCTTGCTCGGCTAGGCGAGCCCGCAGCCCCAATGTGAGTGGGTCTGTGCGAGGGCCGCTGAGGGAGGTTTGAGGGCAGGCATGCGTTTTGGGGCTGGCACCTTTGGCCTGGGAGCTAGGCTGGACGTTTAGAGTTTTGAGCGTGGACGCTGAATTTTGGTGGAGAGGGACGTAAGGCGGTATGTTGAGCCCTTGCTCGGCTAGGCGAGCCCGCAGCCCCAATGTGAGTGGGTCTGTGCGAGGGCCGCTGAGGGAGGTTTGAGGGCAGGCATGCGTTTGGGGCTGGCACCTTTGGCCTGGGAGCTAGGGCTGGACGTCTAGAGTTTTGAGCGTGGACGCTGATTTTTGGTGGAGAGGGCCGTAAGGCGGTATGTTGAGCCCTTGCTCTGCTAGGCGAGCCCGCAGCCCCAATGTGAGTGGGTCTGTGCGAGGGCCGCTGAGGGAGGTTTGAGGGCAGGCATGCGTTTTGGGGTGGCACCTTTGGCCTGGGAGCTAGGGCTGGACGTTTAGAGTTTAGAGCGTGGACGCTGATTTTGGTGGAGAGGGCCGTAAGGCGGTATGTTGAGCCCTTGCTCGGCTAGGCGAGCCCGCAGCCCCCAATGTGAGTGGGTCTGTGCGAGGGCCGCTGAGGGAGGTTTGAGGGCAGGCATGCGTTTTGGGGCTGGCACCTTTGGCCTGGGAGCTAGGGCTGACGTTTAGAGTTTTGAGCGTGGACGCTGATTTTTGGTGGAGAGGGCCGTAAGGCGGTATGTTGAGCCCTTGCTCGGCTAGGCGAGCCCGCAGCCCCAATGTGAGTGGGTCTGTGCGGGGCCGCTGAGGGAGGTTTGAGGGCAGGCATGCGTTTTGGGGCTGGCACCTTTGGCCTGGGAGCTAGGGCTGGACGATTAGAGTTTTGAGCGTGGACGCTGATTTTGGTGGAGAGGGCCGTAAGGCTCTATGTTGAGCCGTTGCTCGGCTAGGCGAGCCCGCAGCCCCAATGTGAGTGGGTCTGTGCGAGGGGCGCTGAGGGAGGTTTGAGGGCAGGCATGCGTTTTGGGGCTGGCACCTTTGGCCTGGGAGCTAGGGCTGGACGTTTAGAGTTTTGAGCGTGGACGCTGATTTTTGGTGGAGAGGGCCGTAAGGCGGTATGTTGAGCCCTTGCTCGGCTAGGCGAGCCCGCAGCCCCAATGTGAGTGGGTCTGTGCGAGGGCCGCTGAGGGAGGTTTGAGGGCAGGCATGCGTTTTGGGGCTGGCACCTTTGGCCTGGGAGCTAGGGCTGGACGTTTAGAGTTTTGAGCGTGGACGCTGATTTTTGGTGGAGAGGGCCGTAAGGCGGTATGTTGATGCCTTGCTCGGCTAGGCGAGCCCGCAGCCCCCAATGTGAGTGGGTCTGTGCGAGGGCCGCTGAGGAGGTTTGAGGGCAGGCATGCGTTTTGGGGCTGGCACCTTTGGCCTGGGAGCTAGGGCTGGACGTTTAGAGTTTTGAGCGTGGACGCTGATTTTGGTGGAGAGGGCCGTAAGGCTCTATGTTGAGCCTTGCTCGGCTAGGCGAGCCCGCAGCCCCAATGTGAGTGGGTCTGTGCGAGGGCCGCTGAGGGAGGTTTGAGGGCAGGCATGCGTTTTGGGGCTGGCACCTTTGGCCTGGGAGCTAGGGCTGGACGTTTAGAGTTTTGAGCGTGGACGCTGATTTTTTGGTGGAGAGGGCCGTAAGGCGGTATGTTGAGCCCTTGCTCGGCTAGGCGAGCCCGCAGCCCCAATGTGAGTGGGTCTGTGCGAGGGCCGCTGAGGGAGGTTTGAGGGCAGGCATGCGTTTTGGGGCTGGCACCTTTGGCCTGGGAGCTAGGGCTGGACGTTTAGAGTTTTGAGCGTGGACGCTGATTTTTGGTGGAGAGGGCCGTAAGGCGGTATGTTGAGCCCTTGCTCGGCTAGGCGAGCCCGCAGCCCCAATGTGAGTGGGTCTGTGCGAGGGCCGCTGAGGAGGTTTGAGGGCAGGCATGCGTTTTGGGGCTGGCACCTTTGGCCTGGGAGCTAGGGCTGGACGTTTAGAGTTTTGAGCGTGGACGCTGATTTTTGGTGGAGAGGGCCGTAAGGCGGTATGTTGAGCCCTTGCTCGGCTAGGCGAGCCCGCAGCCCCATGTGAGTGGGTCTGTGCGAGGGCCGCTGAGGGAGGTTTGAGGGCAGGCATGCGTTTTGGGGCTGGCACCTTTGGCCTGGGAGCTAGGGCTGGACGTTTAGAGTTTTGAGCGTGGACGCTGATTTTTGGTGGAGAGGGCCGTAAGGCGGTATGTGAGCCCTTGCTCGGCTAGGCGAGCCCGCAGCCCCCAATGTGAGTGGGTCTGTGCGAGGGCCGCTGAGGGAGGTTTGAGGGCAGGCATGCGTTTTGGGGCTGGCACCTTTGGCCTGGGAGCTAGGGCTGGACGTTTAGAGTTTTGAGCGTGGACGCTGATTTTGGTGGAGAGGGACGTAAGGCGGTATGTTGAGCCCTTGCTCGGCTAGGCGAGCCCGCTGCCCAATGTGAGTGGGTCTGTGCGAGGGCCGCTGAGGGAGGTTTGAGGGCAGGCATGCGTTTTGGGGCTGGCACCTTTGGCCTGGGAGCTAGGGCTGGACGTTTAGAGTTTTGAGCGTGGACGCTGATTTTTGGTGGAGAGGGCCGTAAGGCGGTATGTTGAGCCCTTGCTCGGCTAGGCGAGCCCGCAGCCCCAATGTGAGTGGGTCTGTGCGAGGGCCGCTGAGGGAGGTTTGAGGGCAGGCATGCGTTTTGGGGCTGGCACCTTTGGCCTGGGAGCTAGGGCTGGACGTTTAGAGTTTTGAGCGTGGACGCTGATTTTTGGTGGAGAGGGCCGTAAGGCGGTATGTTGAGCCCTTGCTCGGCTAGGCGAGCCCGCAGCCCCAATGTGAGTGGGTCTGTGCGAGGGCCGCTGAGGGAGGTTTGAGGGCAGGCATGCGTTTTGGGGCTGGCACCTTTGGCCTGGGAGCTAGGGCTGGACGTTTAGAGTTTTGAGCGTGGACGCTGATTTTTGGTGGAGAGGGCCGTAAGGCGGTATGTTGAGCCCTTGCTCGGCTAGGCGAGCCCGCAGCCCCAATGTGAGTGGGTCTGTGCGAGGGCCGCTGAGGGAGGTTTTGAGGGCAGGCATGCGTTTTGGGGCTGGCACCTTTGGCCTGGGAGCTAGGGCTGGACGTTTAGAGTTTTGAGCGTGGACGCTGATTTTGGTGGAGAGGGACGTAAGGCTGTATGTTGAGGCCTTGCTCGGACAGGCGAGCCCGCAGCCCCAATGTGAGTGGGTCTGTGCGAGGGCCGCTGAGGGAGGTTTGAGGGCAGGCATGCGTTTTGGGGCTGGCACCTTTGGCCTGGGAGCTAGGGCTGGACGTTTAGAGTTTTGAGCGTGGACGCTGATTTTTGGTGGAGAGGGCCGTAAGGCTCTATGTTGAGCCCTTGCTCGGCTAGGCGAGCCCGCAGCCCCAATGTGAGTGGGTCTGTGCGAGGGCCGCTGAGGGAGGTTTGAGGGCAGGCATGCGTTTTGGGGCTGGCACCTTTGGCCTGGGAGCTAGGGCTGGACGTTTAGAGTTTTGAGGGTGGACGCTGATTTTTGGTGGAGAGGGACGTAAGGCGGTATGTTGAGGCCTTGCTCGGCTAGGCGAGCCCGCAGCCCCAATGTGAGTGGGTCTGTGCGAGGGCCGCTGAGGGAGGTTTGAGGGCAGGCATGCGTTTTGGGGCTGGCACCTTTGGCCTGGGAGCTAGGGCTGGACGTTTAGAGTTTTGAGCGTGGACGCTGATTTTTGGTGGAGAGGGCCGTAAGGCGGTATGTTGAGCCCTTGCTCGGCTAGGCGAGCCCGCAGCCCCAATGTGAGTGGGTCTGTGCGAGGGCCGCTGAGGGAGGTTTGAGGGCAGGCATGCGTTTTGGGGCTGGCACCTTTGGCCTGGGAGCTAGGGCTGGACGTTTAGAGTTTTGAGCGTGGACGCTGATTTTTGGTGGAGAGGGCCGTAAGGCGGTATGTTGAGCCCTTGCTCGGCTAGGCGAGCCCGCAGCCCCAATGTGAGTGGGTCTGTGCGAGGGCCGCTGAGGGAGGTTTGAGGGCAGGCATGCGTTTTGGGGCTGGCACCTTTGGCCTGGGAGCTAGGGCTGGACGTTTAGAGTTTTGAGCGTGGACGCTGATTTTTGGTGGAGAGGGACGTAAGGCTCTATGTTGAGCCCTTGCTCGGCTAGGCGAGCCCGCAGCCCCAATGTGAGTGGGTCTGTGCGAGGGCCGCTGAGGGAGGTTTGAGGGCAGGCATGCGTTTTGGGGCTGGCACCTTTGGCCTGGGAGCTAGGGCTGGACGTTTAGAGTTTTGAGCGTGGACGCTGATTTTGGTGGAGAGGGCCGTAAGGCGGTATGTTGAGCCCTTGCTCGGCTAGGCGAGCCCGCAGCCCCAATGTGAGTGGGTCTGTGCGAGGGCCGCTGAGGGAGGTTTGAGGGCAGGCATGCGTTTTGGGGCTGGCACCTTTGGCCTGGGAGCTAGGGCTGGACGTTTAGAGTTTTGAGCGTGGACGCTGATTTTTGGTGGAGAGGGCCGTAAGGCGGTATGTTGAGCCCTTGCTCGGCTAGGCGAGCCCGCAGCCCCAATGTGAGTGGGTCTGTGCGAGGGCCGCTGAGGGAGGTTTGAGGGCAGGCATGCGTTTTGGGGCTGGCACCTTTGGCCTGGGAGCTAGGGCTGGACGTTTAGAGTTTTGAGCGTGGACGCTGATTTTTGGTGGAGAGGGACGTAAGGCTCTATGTTGAGCCCTTGCTCGGACAGGCGAGCCCGCAGCCCCAATGTGAGTGGGTCTGTGCGAGGGCCGCTGAGGGAGGTTTGAGGGCAGGCATGCGTTTTGGGGCTGGCACCTTTGGCCTGGGAGCTAGGGCTGGACGTTTAGAGTTTTGAGCGTGGACGCTGATTTTTGGTGGAGAGGGCCGTAAGGCTCTATGTTGAGCCCTTGCTCGGCTAGGCGAGCCCGCAGCCCCAATGTGAGTGGGTCTGTGCGAGGGCCGCTGAGGGAGGTTTGAGGGCAGGCATGCGTTTTGGGGCTGGCACCTTTGGCCTGGGAGCTAGGGCTGGACGTTTAGAGTTTTGAGCGTGGACGCTGATTTTTGGTGGAGAGGGCCGTAAGGCTCTATGTTGAGCCCTTGCTCGGCTAGGCGAGCCCGCAGCCCCAATGTGAGTGGGTCTGTGCGAGGGCCGCTGAGGGAGGTTTGAGGGCAGGCATGCGTTTTGGGGCTGGCACCTTTGGCCTGGGAGCTAGGGCTGGACGTTTAGAGTTTTGAGCGTGGACGCTGATTTTGGTGGAGAGGGCCGTAAGGCGGTATGTTGAGGCCTTGCTCGGCTAGGCGAGCCCGCAGCCCCAATGTGAGTGGGTCTGTGCGAGGGCCGCTGAGGGAGGTTTGAGGGCAGGCATGCGTTTTGGGGCTGGCACCTTTGGCCTGGGAGCTAGGGCTGGACGTTTAGAGTTTTTGAGCGTGGACGCTGATTTTTGGTGGAGAGGGCCGTAAGGCTCTATGTTGAGGCCTTGCTCGGCTAGGCGAGCCCGCAGCCCCAATGTGAGTGGGTCTGTGCGAGGGCCGCTGAGGGAGGTTTGAGGGCAGGCATGCGTTTTGGGGCTGGCACCTTTGGCCTGGGAGCTAGGGCTGGACGTTTAGAGTTTTGAGCGTGGACGCTGATTTTTGGTGGAGAGGGACGTAAGGCTCTATGTTGAGCCCTTGCTCGGCTAGGCGAGCCCGCAGCCCCAATGTGAGTGGGTCTGTGCGAGGGCCGCTGAGGGAGGTTTGAGGGCAGGCATGCGTTTTGGGGCTGGCACCTTTGGCCTGGGAGCTAGGGCTGGACGTTTAGAGTTTTTAGCGTGGACGCTGATTTTTGGTGGAGAGGGCCGTAAGGCTCTATGTTGAGCCCTTGCTCGGCTAGGCGAGCCCGCAGCCCCAATGTGAGTGGGTCTGCGCGAGGGCCGCTGAGGGAGGTTTGAGGGCAGGCATGCGTTTTGGGGCTGGCACCTTTGGCCTGGGAGCTAGGGCTGGACGTTTAGAGTTTTGAGCGTGGACGCTGATTTTTGGTGGAGAGGGCCGTAAGGCTCTATGTTGAGCCCTTGCTCGGCTAGGCGAGCCCGCAGCCCCAATGTGAGTGGGTCTGTGCGAGGGCCGCTGAGGGAGGTTTGAGGGCAGGCATGCGTTTTGGGGCTGGCACCTTTGGCCTGGGAGCTAGGGCTGGACGTTTAGAGTTTTGAGCGTGGACGCTGATTTTTGGTGGAGAGGGACGTAAGGCGGTATGTTGAGCCCTTGCTCGGCTAGGCGAGCCCGCAGCCCCAATGTGAGTGGGTCTGTGCGAGGGCCGCTGAGGGAGGTTTGAGGGCAGGCATGCGTTTTGGGGCTGGCACCTTTGGCCTGGGAGCTAGGGCTGGACGTTTAGAGTTTTGAGCGTGGACGCTGATTTTTGGTGGAGAGGGCCGTAAGGCTCTATGTTGAGGCCTTGCTCGGCTAGGCGAGCCCGCAGCCCCAATGTGAGTGGGTCTGTGCGAGGGCCGCTGAGGGAGGTTTGAGGGCAGGCATGCGTTTTGGGGCTGGCACCTTTGGCCTGGGAGCTAGGGCTGGACGTTTAGAGTTTTGAGCGTGGACGCTGATTTTTGGTGGAGAGGGCCGTAAGGCTCTATGTTGAGGCCTTGCTCGGCTAGGCGAGCCCGCAGCCCCAATGTGAGTGGGTCTGTGCGAGGGCCGCTGAGGGAGGTTTGAGGGCAGGCATGCGTTTTGGGGCTGGCACCTTTGGCCTGGGAGCTAGGGCTGGACGTTTAGAGTTTTGAGCGTGGACGCTGATTTTGGTGGAGAGGGCCGTAAGGCTCTATGTTGAGGCCTTGCTCGGCTAGGCGAGCCCGCAGCCCCAATGTGAGTGGGTCTGTGCGAGGGCCGCTGAGGGAGGTTTGAGGGCAGGCATGCGTTTTGGGGCTGGCACCTTTGGCCTGGGAGCTAGGGCTGGACGTTTAGAGTTTTGAGCGTGGACGCTGATTTTTGGTGGAGAGGGCCGTAAGGCGGTATGTTGAGCCCTTGCTCGGCTAGGCGAGCCCGCAGCCCCAATGTGAGTGGGTCTGTGCGAGGGCCGCTGAGGGAGGTTTGAGGGCAGGCATGCGTTTTGGGGCTGGCACCTTTGGCCTGGGAGCTAGGGCTGGACGTTTAGAGTTTTGAGCGTGGACGCTGATTTTTGGTGGAGAGGGACGTAAGGCGGTATGTTGAGCCCTTGCTCGGCTAGGCGAGCCCGCAGCCCCAATGTGAGTGGGTCTGTGCGAGGGCCGCTGAGGGAGGTTTGAGGGCAGGCATGCGTTTTGGGGCTGGCACCTTTGGCCTGGGAGCTAGGGCTGGACGTTTAGAGTTTTGAGCGTGGACGCTGATTTTGGTGGAGAGGGCCGTAAGGCGGTATGTTGAGCCCTTGCTCGGCTAGGCGAGCCCGCAGCCCCAATGTGAGTGGGTCTGTGCGAGGGCCGCTGAGGGAGGTTTGAGGGCAGGCATGCGTTTTGGGGCTGGCACCTTTGGCCTGGGAGCTAGGGCTGGACGTTTAGAGTTTTGAGCGTGGACGCTGATTTTTGGTGGAGAGGGCCGTAAGGCTCTATGTTGAGCCCTTGCTCGGCTAGGCGAGCCCGCAGCCCCAATGTGAGTGGGTCTGTGCGAGGGCCGCTGAGGGAGGTTTGAGGGCAGGCATGCGTTTTGGGGCTGGCACCTTTGGCCTGGGAGCTAGGGCTGGACGTTTAGAGTTTTGAGCGTGGACGCTGATTTTTGGTGGAGAGGGCCGTAAGGCTCTATGTTGAGCCCTTGCTCGGACAGGCGAGCCCGCAGCCCCAATGTGAGTGGGTCTGTGCGAGGGCCGCTGAGGGAGGTTTGAGGGCAGGCATGCGTTTTGGGGCTGGCACCTTTGGCCTGGGAGCTAGGGCTGGACGTTTAGAGTTTTGAGCGTGGACGCTGATTTTGGTGGAGAGGGCCGTAAGGCTCTATGTTGAGCCCTTGCTCGGCTAGGCGAGCCCGCAGCCCCAATGTGAGTGGGTCTGTGCGAGGGCCGCTGAGGGAGGTTTGAGGGCAGGCATGCGTTTTGGGGCTGGCACCTTTGGCCTGGGAGCTAGGGCTGGACGTTTAGAGTTTTGAGCGTGGACGCTGATTTTTGGTGGAGAGGGCCGTAAGGCTCTATGTTGAGCCCTTGCTCGGCTAGGCGAGCCCGCAGCCCCAATGTGAGTGGGTCTGTGCGAGGGCCGCTGAGGGAGGTTTGAGGGCAGGCATGCGTTTTGGGGCTGGCACCTTTGGCCTGGGAGCTAGGGCTGGACGTTTAGAGTTTTGAGCGTGGACGCTGATTTTTGGTGGAGAGGGCCGTAAGGCTCTATGTTGAGCCCTTGCTCGGCTAGGCGAGCCCGCAGCCCCAATGTGAGTGGGTCTGTGCGAGGGCCGCTGAGGGAGGTTTGAGGGCAGGCATGCGTTTTGGGGCTGGCACCTTTGGCCTGGGAGCTAGGGCTGGACGTTTAGAGTTTTGAGCGTGGACGCTGATTTTTGGTGGAGAGGGCCGTAAGGCGGTATGTTGAGCCCTTGCTCGGCTAGGCGAGCCCGCAGCCCCAATGTGAGTGGGTCTGTGCGAGGGCCGCTGAGGGAGGTTTGAGGGCAGGCATGCGTTTTGGGGCTGGCACCTTTGGCCTGGGAGCTAGGGCTGGACGTTTAGAGTTTTGAGCGTGGACGCTGATTTTTGGTGGAGAGGGCCGTAAGGCGGTATGTTGAGGCCTTGCTCGGCTAGGCGAGCCCGCAGCCCCAATGTGAGTGGGTCTGTGCGAGGGCCGCTGAGGGAGGTTTGAGGGCAGGCATGCGTTTTGGGGCTGGCACCTTTGGCCTGGGAGCTAGGGCTGGACGTTTAGAGTTTTGAGCGTGGACGCTGATTTTTGGTGGAGAGGGCCGTAAGGCTCTATGTTGAGCCCTTGCTCGGCTAGGCGAGCCCGCAGCCCCAATGTGAGTGGGTCTGTGCGAGGGCCGCTGAGGGAGGTTTGAGGGCAGGCATGCGTTTTGGGGCTGGCACCTTTGGCCTGGGAGCTAGGGCTGGACGTTTAGAGTTTTGAGCGTGGACGCTGATTTTTGGTGGAGAGGGACGTAAGGCTCTATGTTGAGCCCTTGCTCGGCTAGGCGAGCCCGCAGCCCCAATGTGAGTGGGTCTGTGCGAGGGCCGCTGAGGGAGGTTTGAGGGCAGGCATGCGTTTTGGGGCTGGCACCTTTGGCCTGGGAGCTAGGGCTGGACGTTTAGAGTTTTGAGCGTGGACGCTGATTTTTGGTGGAGAGGGCCGTAAGGCTCTATGTTGAGCCCTTGCTCGGCTAGGCGAGCCCGCAGCCCCAATGTGAGTGGGTCTGTGCGAGGGCCGCTGAGGGAGGTTTGAGGGCAGGCATGTGTTTTGGGGCTGGCACCTTTGGCCTGGGAGCTAGGGCTGGACGTTTAGAGTTTTGAGCGTGGACGCTGATTTTTGGTGGAGAGGGCCGTAAGGCTCTATGTTGAGCCCTTGCTCGGCTAGGCGAGCCCGCAGCCCCAATGTGAGTGGGTCTGTGCGAGGGCCGCTGAGGGAGGTTTGAGGGCAGGCATGCGTTTTGGGGCTGGCACCTTTGGCCTGGGAGCTAGGGCTGGACGTTTAGAGTTTTGAGCGTGGACGCTGATTTTTGGTGGAGAGGGCCGTAAGGCGGTATGTTGAGCCCTTGCTCGGCTAGGCGAGCCCGCAGCCCCAATGTGAGTGGGTCTGTGCGAGGGCCGCTGAGGGAGGTTTGAGGGCAGGCATGCGTTTTGGGGCTGGCACCTTTGGCCTGGGAGCTAGGGCTGGACGTTTAGAGTTTTGAGCGTGGACGCTGATTTTTGGTGGAGAGGGACGTAAGGCTCTATGTTGAGCCTTGCTCGGCTAGGCGAGCCCGCAGCCCCAATGTGAGTGGGTCTGTGCGAGGGCCGCTGAGGGAGGTTTGAGGGCAGGCATGCGTTTTGGGGCTGGCACCTTTGGCCTGGGAGCTAGGGCTGGACGTTTAGAGTTTTGAGCGTGGACGCTGATTTTTGGTGGAGAGGGCCGTAAGGCTCTATGTTGAGCCCTTGCTCGGCTAGGCGAGCCCGCAGCCCCAATGTGAGTGGGTCTGTGCGAGGGCCGCTGAGGGAGGTTTGAGGGCAGGCATGCGTTTTGGGGCTGGCACCTTTGGCCTGGGAGCTAGGGCTGGACGTTTAGAGTTTTGAGCGTGGACGCTGATTTTTGGTGGAGAGGGACGTAAGGCTCTATGTTGAGCCGTTGCTCGGCTAGGCGAGCCCGCAGCCCCAATGTGAGTGGGTCTGTGCGAGGGCCGCTGAGGGAGGTTTGAGGGCAGGCATGCGTTTTGGGGCTGGCACCTTTGGCCTGGGAGCTAGGGCTGGACGTTTAGAGTTTTGAGCGTGGACGCTGATTTTTGGTGGAGAGGGACGTAAGGCTCTATGTTGAGCCCTTGCTCGGCTAGGCGAGCCCGCAGCCCCAATGTGAGTGGGTCTGTGCGAGGGCCGCTGAGGGAGGTTTGAGGGCAGGCATGCGTTTTGGGGCTGGCACCTTTGGCCTGGGAGCTAGGGCTGGACGTTTAGAGTTTTTGAGCGTGGACGCTGATTTTGGTGGAGAGGGACGTAAGGCTCTATGTTGAGGCCTTGCTCGGACAGGCGAGCCCGCAGCCCCAATGTGAGTGGGTCTGTGCGAGGGCCGCTGAGGGAGGTTTGAGGGCAGGCATGCGTTTTGGGGCTGGCACCTTTGGCCTGGGAGCTAGGGCTGGACGTTTAGAGTTTTGAGCGTGGACGCTGATTTTGGTGGAGAGGGACGTAAGGCTCTATGTTGAGCCGTTGCTCGGACAGGCGAGCCCGCAGCCCCAATGTGAGTGGGTCTGCGCGAGGGCCGCTGAGGGAGGTTTGAGGGCAGGCATGCGTTTTGGGGCTGGCACCTTTGGCCTGGGAGCTAGGGCTGGACGTTAACAGTTTTGAGCGTGGACGCTGATTTTGGTGGAGAGGGACGTAAGGCTCTATGTTGAGGCCTTGCTCGGACAGGCGAGCCCGCAGCCCCAATGTGAGTGGGTCTGCGCGAGGGCCGCTGAGGGAGGTTTGAGGGCAGGCATGCGTTTTGGGGCTGGCACCTTTGGCCTGGGAGCTAGGGCTGGACGTTCACCGTTTTGAGCGTGGACGCTGATTTTTGGTGGAGAGGGACGTAAGGCTCTATGTTGAGCCTTGCTCGGCTAGGCGAGCCCGCAGCCCCAATGTGAGTGGGTCTGTGCGAGGGCCGCTGAGGGAGGTTTGAGGGCAGGCATGCGTTTTGGGGCTGGCACCTTTGGCCTGGGAGCTAGGGCTGGACGTTTAGAGTTTTGAGGGTGGACGCTGATTTTTGGTGGAGAGGGACGTAAGGCTCTATGTTGAGGCCTTGCTCGGCTAGGCGAGCCCGCAGCCCCAATGTGAGTGGGTCTGCGCGAGGGCCGCTGAGGGAGGTTTGAGGGCAGGCATGCGTTTTGGGGCTGGCACCTTTGGCCTGGGAGCTAGGGCTGGACGTTTACAGTTTTGAGCGTGGACGCTGATTTTTGGTGGAGAGGGACGTAAGGCTCTATGTTGAGGCCTTGCTCGGCTAGGCGAGCCCGCAGCCCCAATGTGAGTGGGTCTGCGCGAGGGCCGCTGAGGGAGGTTTGAGGGCAGGCATGCGTTTTGGGGCTGGCACCTTTGGCCTGGGAGCTAGGGCTGGACGTTTAGAGTTTTGAGCGTGGACGCTGATTTTTGGTGGAGAGGGACGTAAGGCTCTATGTTGAGGCCTTGCTCGGCTAGGCGAGCCCGCAGCCCCAATGTGAGTGGGTCTGCGCGAGGGCCGCTGAGGGAGGTTTGAGGGCAGGCATGCGTTTTGGGGCTGGCACCTTTGGCCTGGGAGCTAGGGCTGGACGTTTAGAGTTTTGAGGGTGGACGCTGATTTTTGGTGGAGAGGGACGTAAGGCTCTATGTTGAGGCCTTGCTCGGCTAGGCGAGCCCGCAGCCCCAATGTGAGTGGGTCTGCGCGAGGGCCGCTGAGGGAGGTTTGAGGGCAGGCATGCGTTTTGGGGCTGGCACCTTTGGCCTGGGAGCTAGGGCTGGACGTTTAGAGTTTTGAGCGTGGACGCTGATTTTTGGTGGAGAGGGACGTAAGGCTCTATGTTGAGCCCTTGCTCGGCTAGGCGAGCCCGCAGCCCCAATGTGAGTGGGTCTGCGCGAGGGCCGCTGAGGGAGGTTTGAGGGCAGGCATGCGTTTTGGGGCTGGCACCTTTGGCCTGGGAGCTAGGGCTGGACGTTTAGAGTTTTGAGCGTGGACGCTGATTTTTGGTGGAGAGGGACGTAAGGCTCTATGTTGAGCCCTTGCTCGGACAGGCGAGCCCGCAGCCCCAATGTGAGTGGGTCTGTGCGAGGGCCGCTGAGGGAGGTTTTGAGGGCAGGCATGCGTTTTGGGGCTGGCACCTTTGGCCTGGGAGCTAGGGCTGGACGTTAGAGTTTTGAGCGTGGACGCTGATTTTGGTGGAGAGGGACGTAAGGCTCTATGTTGAGCCCTTGCTCGGCTAGGCGAGCCCGCAGCCCCAATGTGAGTGGGTCTGTGCGAGGGCCGCTGAGGGAGGTTTGAGGGCAGGCATGCGTTTTGGGGCTGGCACCTTTGGCCTGGAGCTAGGGCTGGACGTTTAGAGTTTTGAGGGTGGACGCTGATTTTTGGTGGAGAGGGACGTAAGGCTCTATGTTGAGGCCTTGCTCGGCTAGGCGAGCCCGCAGCCCCAATGTGAGTGGGTCTGCGCGAGGGCCGCTGAGGGAGGTTTGAGGGCAGGCATGCGTTTTGGGGCTGGCACCTTTGGCCTGGGAGCTAGGGCTGGACGTTTAGAGTTTTGAGCGTGGACGCTGATTTTGGTGGAGAGGGACGTAAGGCTCTATGTTGAGGCCTTGCTCGGCTAGGCGAGCCCGCAGCCCCCAATGTGAGTGGGTCTGCGCGAGGGCCGCTGAGGGAGGTTTGAGGGCAGGCATGCGTTTTGGGGCTGGCACCTTTGGCCTGGGAGCTAGGGCTGGACGTTTAGAGTTTTGAGCGTGGACGCTGATTTTTGGTGGAGAGGGACGTAAGGCTGTATGTTGAGCCCTTGCTCGGCTAGGCGAGCCCGCAGCCCCAATGTGAGTGGGTCTGTGCGAGGGCCGCTGAGGGAGGTTTGAGGGCAGGCATGCGTTTTGGGGCTGGCACTTTGGCCTGGGAGCTAGGGCTGGACGTTTAGAGTTTTGAGCGTGGACGCTGATTTTTGGTGGAGAGGGCCGTAAGGCTCTATGTTGAGCCCTTGCTCGGCTAGGCGAGCCGCAGCCCCAATGTGAGTGGGTCTGTGCGAGGGCCGCTGAGGGAGGTTTGAGGGCAGGCATGCGTTTTGGGGCTGGCACCTTTGGCCTGGGAGCTAGGGCTGGACGTTTAGAGTTTGAGCGTGGACGCTGATTTTTGGTGGAGAGGGCCGTAAGGCGGTATGATGAGCCCTTGCTCGGCTAGGCGAGCCCGCAGCCCCAATGTGAGTGGTCTGTGCGAGGGCCGCTGAGGGAGGTTTGAGGGCAGGCATGCGTTTTGGGGCTGGCACCATTGGCCTGGGAGCTAGGGCTGGACGTTTAGAGTTTTGAGCGTGGACGCTGATTTTTGGTGGAGAGGGACGTAAGGCTCTATGTTGAGCCCTTGCTCGGCTAGGCGAGCCCGCAGCCCCAATGTGAGTGGGTCTGTGCGAGGGCCGCTGAGGGAGGTTTGAGGGCAGGCATGCGTTTTGGGGCTGGCACCTTTGGCCTGGGAGCTAGGGATGGACGTTTAGAGTTTTGAGCGTGGACGCTGATTTTGGTGGAGAGGGCCGTAAGGCGGTATGTTGAGGCCTTGCTCGGCTAGGCGAGGCCGCAGCCCCAATGTGAGTGGGTCTGTGCGAGGGCCGCTGAGGGAGGTTTGAGGGCAGGCATGCGTTTTGGGGCTGGCACCTTTGGCCTGGGAGCTAGGGCTGGACGTTTAGAGTTTTGAGCGTGGACGCTGATTTTTGGTGGAGAGGGCCGTAAGGCGGTATGTTGAGCCCTTGCTCGGCTAGGCGAGCCCGCAGCCCCCAATGTGAGTGGGTCTGTGCGAGGGCCGCTGAGGGAGGTTTGAGGGCAGGCATGCTTTTTGGGGCTGGCACCTTTGGCCTGGGAGCTAGGGCTGGACGTTTAAGAGTTTTGAGCGTGGACGCTGATTTTTGGTGGAGAGGGCCGTAAGGCGGTATGTTGAGCCCTTGCTCGGCTAGGCGAGCCCGCAGCCCCAATGTGAGTGGGTCTGTGCGAGGGCCGCTGAGGGGAGGTTTGAGGGCAGGCATGCGTTTTGGGGATGGCACCTTTGGCCTGGGAGCTAGGGCTGGACGTTAGAGTTTTGAGCGTGGACGCTGATTTTTGTTGGAGAGGGCCGTAAGGCTCTATGTTGAGCCCTTGCACGGCTAGGCGAGCCCGCAGCCCCAATGTGAGTGGGTCTGTGCGAGGGCCGCTGAGGGAGGTTTGAGGGCAGGCATGCGTTTTGGGGCTGGCACCTTTGCCTGGGAGCTAGGGCTGGACGTTTAGAGTTTTTGAGCGTGGACGCTGATTTTGGTGGAGAGGGACGTAAGGCTCTATGTTGAGCCCTTTGCTCGGCTAGGCGAGCCCGCAGCCCCAATGTGAGTGGGTCTGCGCGAGGGCCGCTGAGGGAGGTTTGAGGGCAGGCATGTGTTTTGGGGCTGGCACCTTTGGCCTGGGAGCTAGGGCTGGACGTTTAGAGTTTTGAGCGTGGACGCTGATTTTTGGTGGAGAGGGACGTAAGGCTCTATGTTGAGCCCTTGCTCGACTAGGCGAGCCCGCAGCCCCAATGTGAGTGGGTCTGCGCGAGGGCCGCTGAGGGAGGTTTGAGGGCAGGCATGCGTTTTGGGGGCTGGCACCTTTGGCCTGGGAGCTAGGGCTGGACGTTTAGAGTTTTGAGCGTGGACGCTGATTTTTGGTGGAGAGGGACGTAAGGCTCTATGTTGAGCCCTTGCTCGGCTAGGCGAGCCCGCAGCCCCAATGTGAGTGGGTCGTGCGAGGGCCGCTGAGGGAGGTTTGAGGGCAGGCATGCGTTTTGGGGCTGGCACCTTTGGCCTGGGAGCTAGGGCTGGACGTTTAGAGTTTTGAGGGTGGACGCTGATTTTTGGTGGAGAGGGACGTAAGGCTCTATGTTGAGCCGTTGCTCGGCTAGGCGAGCCCGCAGCCCCAATGTGAGTGGGTCTGCGCGAGGGCCGCTGAGGGAGGTTTGAGGGCAGGCATGCGTTTTGGGGCTGGCACCTTTGGCCTGGGAGCTAGGGCTGGACGTTTACCGTTTTGAGCGTGGACGCTGATTTTTGGTGGAGAGGGACGTAAGGCGCTATGTTGAGCCCTTGCTCGGCTAGGTGAGCCCGCAGCCCCTATGTGAGTGGGTCTGTGCGAGGGCCGCTGAGGGAGGTTTGAGGGCAGGCATGCGTTTTGGGGCTGGCACCTTTGGACTGGGAGCTAGGGCTGGACGTTTAGAGTTTTTAGCGTGGACGCTGATTTTTGGTGGAGAGGGACGTAAGGCGGTATGTTGAGCCCTTGCTCGGACAGGCGAGCCCGCAGCCCCAATGTGAGTGGGTCTGTCGGAGGGCCGCTGAGGGAGGTTTGAGGGCAGGCATGCGTTTTGGGGCTGGCACCTTTGGCCTGGGAGCTAGGGCTGGACGTTTAGAGTTTTGAGCGTGGACGCTGATTTTTGGTGGAGAGGG